>NW_004955473.1:1546325-1555044 GCF_000276665.1 Chinchilla lanigera | reverse complement strand
ATATATATATATACACCAAACATGATTGGTGCACACTAGTGATAAAGAAAGAGATTTTGGTATATTGGTACAGGCATATAACATATAGTATTTTGACTATACTGCCATGCCTTCAAGGGTTACCTGGGTGCCTCTGAGCATTAGCCCCCTTCTAAAAGGCCTCAAAGGGCCAAGATCAGCAAGTTCTGGGTGGACTGTGTTCAGCTTCTCACCACTCGACCCTGTTACATGGTCTTCTCTCAGTTCTCCCAGGTGCCAAGTCTGACCTGCCTCTGAAACTATCCCTTGATGTGACCCCTCTCTCCCTCAACCAGCACCACCTGCTACTTCTAATCAGCCATGGAGGGGAAACCAGATAACCAAAGCACTTTATCTTCCTCATCTATAAGCCCTATCTTCCAATTTGAATGTAAACTCAAAAACCTGATTCCTGTTTTACACCTCTTGTAATCCCCAGCACCTAGCCTGCTGCTCCCTTTAATGACTGCTGATGATAAATTTCTGAGCTTTTTCTCCAAGAAGGCATAGGCTTTATGACAGCTGTTTCCATCATTTAGCTTTTCCACTTACTTCCACATTCCCAGCTGTGTTCTGGATGGTTGTGCCGGGCAGAAGCCTAGGGATTTACTGTACTTCTATTTCTTGATAAGATACTTGAAGAGAATAAACACATGGCAAAGAGGACATTAAAGTAAAGGATAAAGAGATTTTTTAACTTTACCAATAAAGAGAACGGGAAGAAGTATCACCTAGCACACTGACACTTAATCAATAAATGACAGCAAGGCTGGATTCCTTTCTAATTCACTCCAAAATACTCTCAACGTCCTTATGTCTCTACCTGCAGCAAAGCATCACTCGCTGCAGTTTATATTTAAATCTTGGTTTAAAAATATCTTTCTGCAAGTGTAACAGACCTTTTTCTAACTCCAAATTAGCTGAAATTAAAACAAGCATGCACAAGGTCTAATTTGAAGCTCTCATTTGGGCCAACACTTTATGATGAATTTCAACAGGAAGTTTAGAATTGCAGAATCTCAGACATGGAAGGGACCTTAGACCTTTTATCTTTGGTAGTAGTTTTCAACTGTGACACATCATCGGAACCACTGAGGAGATTTTAAAAAATACCATGACCTATCCCTGCCCCCAAAGGGTATGACTTTATTGGTCTGGGCTGGTACCCAGGCATTAGTATAATTTCAAATCTACCTAAGTGGTTCTGATGTGTGGCCAGGGCTGACAAGCATTGACCCAATCCACCATTCTGAAACGCTTCCACCCCTACTTTGAAAGAAAGAATCTCTTCAAAGGTATCAGACATCTAATTTGTCACAGAGTTAGACTGAAACTACTCATGCCAAGAAAGCAGGCCCTCTCCCTGCAAACTCCTCTATCTAGGGCAGTGGAGTCTGTCTCCAATTATTTTTCTGTCTTTAATAATAACTAATAAATAATAACTTTAAAAATAACTAATTATTTTTCTATCTTTAATAATTATTTTTCTATCTTTAATCCCTACCTATCCCAAAGTAAATGTATTTACTAAGTATTCTCTGCCTTGGAATCTCACTACATAACTTATTTATATTAATATATATGTATAACACACACAAATATATATATGTGTGTTTTATATATATGTGTATATATATATATATATATATATATATATATATAATTTTCTTGTATTTATTTTTTGGTGCTGGAGATAGAACCCAAGGTTTCACGTACCCTAAGCCTGAGCTCTACTACTGTGCTACAACCACATTCTTCTTTTATCACAAATGCTGGAATATGAATCAGGCATGGTTTCCCCTTAAAGAAGTCATATTGCTTTTCCTCTGAAAGGCTGGACTCAGCCCACCCTTTTCACCATCATCACCACCATAGGAAGTTTGTTTCAAACCCATCACAAGGTTCACATCCAATTCCCCCTTGATTAGTAACCTGTCTTACCATACCTAGTTGACTTCCCTCTTTGGCTTAAACTTTCCATTTTGTGAAGATGTCTTTTTCCCTGAAGCAGCCTCTTTTACTCTGCCAGTTAGTCATGCTGGGTTCTTTTATTTCTTTCCCCAAGCAGCTGGTCTTTTTGATGTCTGGTACACATTTATCTGGGCTTCCAATAAGATGTTTTTACATAGTTTCCAGGCTTCCTGGAGGTTATTGACTTTTTTAACTCTTCCATTCATTTTTTTCCTAATTTCTAACATTTGTTAAGAGTTTCTTTTTCAAAAGTTGAATACCTGGCTGATGGATCTCTTTGATTTTTTTCTCTCCAACCAGATTACTGAATTAAATGCATCAGAACTTAAATATAATATTTCAAATTACCTCCAGGATGGAACTGCTTCTTGAATTTTCTGCACACTTTCATGTTCTCTATAGTAAGCAACAGATGTTTAACCATGCGGAGTTGAAAATGCTGGTTCTTACCTGTTCCTCTTTCAGTATGTCTGATTATTTATACAAAATATTCTGATATCCTTAAGACTGTGTTCTTCTACTTGGTAAAAACAATAAACATAAGCTTTTCCTTTTTTTGATGAAAAGGTAACTGATGTGTACTGAACAAGCTTTACACTCTGAATCTAAGGTGGTAAATTACTCTTCTAAATGTGCTCTAATCACAACCATCTCACTGTTTGTCAAAGTACATTTCCAAGCATAAAGAAAAACAGAATTCTGAATATTTATGAAAAATTCCTACAGTACTCGCTTGCTAGTGTAGTAGACAACTGTCGAAGTTATACCAACATATTACAGAAATTTTCTGTAAGTTTGTTTTGCTTGTGAAGATGTCTTTTTCCCTGAAGCAGCCTCTTTTACTCTGCCAATTAGTCATGCTGGGTTCTTTTATTTCTTTCCCCAAGCAGCTGGGTCTACATTTCCAAGAGTGTAGACCCAGAAGATTCCTGGGACATCAACAGACCATGGAATCATATTATCATAGAGGCAGTATAATCCCATACTATCACCAGTGTCAGGCCAGAGAACAGTGATAGGAAGTTTACATGACTACAGTGAATTACCACACTTGGTATTGGTGAGCAAAAAAACACCATAGTCACCATCTCTGCCCTTAGGTTGCTGCTAGTGAAGGAAAGAAGGCACACCTGTGCCTTCACACAACTATCTAGGCAGTTCCCTATGAAGTTCTGCATCTGGTTCAGGCAAGGAATTAGGAGGAAGAGAGCACAAAAGCCTGGGGAGTGCAGACCCTAGTCAATGAAAGAAGGATAATTTCAGATTCTTAAAGCCACTAAAGACCAAAGTATCAAGGTAAAGAAACTAATCTGGCACCATTCAATGGAACGAGAAGGCAACAGACAACAGGCAGGTAGACGAGCTAAGAACAATTTAAAACAGCCTCCTAATAGATCTCTCCACCTTTATCTCTTGCCTCGCCAACCCTTAACCCCAAATGCCATTAGTTATCTTCCTAAAGCAACTTGACTGATGAAATTCCTCCTCCTCAGAAACCCTCCCTGGCTCCCTGTGGCAACAGGAAATACAATTTCAGTTCTTTCTACTATTAACACTATTTGTCTGTGTCTAGGTTTCACACTGCACCTGAAGATGTGTCTGGATCCTTTCTACTACAGTAGTAGTAGAGAATAGTGCTTAACTATGGTAGTCAGTTGAAGGTCATTCCCTAACTGACCACTCTAAAGCCCCTATGGGAGTAGAGAAGGTATTTTCCTGTTCTACCACCCGTACTACACAGCACAGATTATACTCTGCATCAAATAAGATGTGGGTTTCAATCCCACCCCTCCCAGTCACTAACTGTAAAACTAGGAACATATTTTTTAATCCCTTTAAATCTCAGTTTCCTCACTTGTGAAATGGAGATAAGGATGACAATTCTGACTTCATATGACAGTTGTGGTCTCTAAATGACGACAGCCATGTAAAGTCCTTAATATGAGGCCAGGGCCAGAGAAAGCACTCTAAATAGCTTACTAGCTCTTCTCACAAGGCCAAAATGCATTTTTGGTAAAAATATACCGGAACAAACCTCAATGCTAAAACATTTAATACTACTGGGGAGCCAAACAGACTCACTTCCAACTGGCTCAAATTAACACTGATGTTGTTTCCCTTATACAGATGACAAAAAACTTCCTTTTTCATTCCTCAGTCTAGTCTCCAGCTAATCCTGAAATTGCATGCAACCCAATGTGAATCAAATAAAAAAGGAAAATAGCAATTATGCTGAATCAAACATTTTATATTTGTATGTTCTAACTAGAGATTGAGCTGCATAAGCCAGAACTTTTACTAAGCTCTTTTTTAAGCATGTCCAGGAGTCAGCTCCTCTAACACTTGGACAGTTTCTAACATGACAGGCTTTGTAGCTCAATGAGACCCACTCAAGTGAAACAGAGTCCAACTGGTTCCAATGGCATAGGAAATCACAAGCTTATGGCAAAATCCAAGCTAGCTACTTAAAGTGAGCAAAGGGAAATACAAACCTAAAGACACATGCGGCGCATTTTACACACATCAACTCAATCAGAAGTACTATTACCTCCCCAAAATACATACACACTTTCTCCATGCAATGGAGAAGGATAAGTGAGTCCCAGAATCTTTTGGGGTATATTTGATGTGTGTGTGTGTGTGTGTGTCTGTGTGTGCGCGTGCAGGTGAGCACATGCCACAGGTGCACTGCTCATAAACATAAATGGGGACAGAAAACAAAAACTCTAAAATCACAACTATGATACACAGCCCTCCTTACTATCACTCAATGTCACTGTGTAAGGGACTTTTGGCAAGCTCAAAAATTTCTAACCAAGTACCTCACTCTTAAAAAATAATTTCAGGGCTGGTAGTATAGCTCAGCAGCACAGCACCTGCCTGGGAAGTTTGAGGTCGTGAGTTCGATTCCCAGTAACAACAAAAAATAAGATTAGTAATAAAATGGCAATTGTTGCACATTATTTCTGTCCCTATGAAGAGAAGCAAAATGAAAATAATTAGACTTTTGCAGTTATCATTAGTATTTTTTTAACTTAGTACTTTAGTTCCAAATCTCCTCTCACAGGCTGTGTGTGAGGGGATTAAACCCAGGGCCTCACACACACTAAGTGCAAGCTTTACCACTGAGCTACACCCGCAGCCCCTACTTTCATCTGTGTCACTCATATGGTACTTACCACACCTTGATATATTCCAATTATGTGTGCACATGGCTTATCTCCCTACTACCAGAAAAGTCTTGGTGGCAGAGGCCCCTCCTGCTGCTTTCACGATGCTAAGCACAGAATACTGCACCTACCAGGCACTCCAAAAAGATATGACTGTTGAGAGCAGGGTGGGGGGACTACCCTTTGTAGTAAAATCCCTTTTGATCATGGCACATGGACTCATTATTTGAAAAGTACAGAAGTCAAGCCAATAGGTAATGTAGGACCTCAAGTAGAAGGACCTCAGGTAGAAGACCTGTCAGCACAAAGTATTCCCTGACACACTTCAGAGCACATCAGATTACCCTAATTATGATCTAAGACTCCTTCAGAACATGGACTATTCTCTAAGTTTGGCCAAACCTTTAGAAGGCAAGTGCAAGGCCATCAAAAATAAAACCTTAAACTTGGATTAAGCCTAGGGCCAACGAACTAGGCACCTATACACTGCTCCCCTAACTAGAAAATAAAATTCCTAAATGTTTTGTATTGAAAAAGCATAAGTTCCCCACCTTAGGAAAAGTGCCTGGCAATTAATTCATTAAGACACAGGCTGGACACAAGTCACTGTAACTGAGTATCCCTCCCCAAATAACCAAAATTATCTGAGTGTAGTCCAGAGAAGATGAGGTTAATGTATGCATCCGGAGGGGCCAGAGTGATGGTAAAGATTACCCCTGTTTCTATACTGGCCGTCTAAAGGTATTTACTTGGGTCTGTCTGTGTTGTGACAGTGTCCTAGACTCAAATGAATGCCTCTAACACTCCACATTTTTGAGCCATTCAGTCATGCATTTTTGTTATTGTTGAAAGTGGTGCGAAATTGCACTGCATGAGCTAAAGTCCTTGGTGGTCTTCCAAGGATTCCAGCTAAAAAGGCACTTCCTTTGTTCCTCAGGAGAATGCAGTCCAGTAGGTCATTCAAAAGGGGAAATAAAAGCAGCAGCCCTGGGAGGGAGATGAAGGACAAGACAAAAAGAATAAAATGTTTTGGGTGTGAGCACATTAGCTTCCATTTCCTGCTGCTGGTCACTAATAACTCCCCTATCTTTTTGGTGGGGTCCAGATAGACATTTAAGAAAAAAATACCCCTCAGGTGTTTTCCAGGGATAGTGACAATGGAAGGGAACACCTAGCACATGGAGTCCCTAAGCAGCTTCCTGGTCCCTGAGAGGCTTGCTGAGGGAAATGCCCTGCGATTTCTACAGACTGCACAGAACAAAGTTGGACAGACTGGGGGGAGTGGGAAGGGCAATTTCACAGCCGACTCCCTGAGTGCCTCCAGTCCAACTCAAAAGGCACATACTGTTTTGCATGAGAAGAAGAAAACTTGTCACTTTCCCCTAAGAGTACAGCTGCATCCATCCCTTCAAAACATGAGAATGACAAGTGTAACCTTCATGCCAATCACCACCACTGCACCCAGGCCCAAACGGAAGGGCAACAAGGACCTGACCTGTGGAGCCCTCAAGCTTTCAGGGACTGCTGGTTCCACTGCTGCCTGGCTCACTTTTTCTGGCAGGGAGGGAGGAAGAGAGGAAAGAAAGACGGCTTTTCAGGGCTCTACAACCAATAAAATCGTGACGCTGTGAGGACATACTTGAGTTTCCAAAACGCCAGGCAGCTGAAGGGCAAACAGTCTTTAATCAGTAGTATGCGAGTTATTTGATAACTGCCAAGGTGCAGTGGGCGCCTGGGCTACTCCAACAATTTCTTAGGTTCTATTTCTAGACAGATGCTGGTTACACTCCTCCGACAGTGCCGACAGTGCGGACAACTTCCCCCAATTACCTTTGTAATTTATATGTAATTGATGACTGCACTTAATCTCCAAGGTTATTAATAGCGCTTCCAAAGAAATGACCCCCAAGTCTTCCTAAGCCTTTGGAAGCGCCTGGTTAAAATTACAGTATTTCCTTTGCTGGCTGCCGGCCCCCCAGCCTGCCCCACCCGGGCGACCAGCATGGCGAGGCAAAGCCTCACTTCCATGAAAGGTTCGGAATGGAGGCTCGACTTCCTCACTCCTCCGTTAGGTTATGCTGGCCTCCAGCCAGCTAGATTCGAGGCGCTTTCTGAGCCCCCAGGGCGAGCAGGCTACCTGCGCGGCCGCGGGCCCCAGCGCAGCCCGCCGTGCAGCACGCAACAGTTGGCCGCCGCGAGCTGGCCAGTGCGACCCGGAGAGGACCCGCCGGGCCATAACCGCTGGTCTCGCGTCGAGGGGCGGCACGCTCTCCGCCTCTCCTGCGCGCGGAGAAGGCATTGCACAAATACCCCAGGCACCCCCAGCGCTGAAATCCGGTGAACTTTTTCAGAGGCTAAGCCGTCTTCATTTGCATAACCATCTCCAAACTAAGATTCAGGTTTCCTGTAATCAGTCCTTTCAAAGGTCTGTAATTGAAAGTGCAATTAACCCTCAAAATGAGGTGAGAAGAAGTGGGGGGGGGATACCCTTCTTGTCCAACACCTTCCGGAAAGCAAGAGTTCCCAAAAGTCAGGGTTTGGAGGGGTGGGGAGTGGAGGGAGTCCTTTACTTTTTAGAGACGACTTCTAAAGCCACTGCAGCTACTAAAACTCCTAATCCGTGTCAGCGGTGGAAGAGGAAGAGAAAAGGGTTCTTAAAGAACATCAATGAAACATCAAGTTCCACGTTGTGCTTCCCCGGGAATCTGCAAGCTCCAGGTTTCCCCCACCCCACCCCCACCTCTCGTCACCCACAAAACAAAGCGGGGAGCCCAGTCAGGAATTCAACCCGGAAAAAGCCAGGGAGCAGGTGACACACACTTTCAGGGCCGGAGTCCTCCGTGGCTTCCCAGGACCGCGAAGACCGCGGGGGAGTGAGGGGGGGCAGAGCGCGGGAGTGGTACTGGGCAAAGTGGCGGCGCCCCTCCACTCGCAGTGCCCGGGAGCCCCAGGGCTACTTCGCCCTCGCGTTCTCTCCGCCCGTTGCTCCCTCTCAGCTACCTGGGGCCGCAGCGAGGGAGAGAGTCCGCGGCCCCTTTCCGCGGGTTCCCGTCTCTGCGGCCCGCCTCCCGGGGGTTCCTACCTACCGTTGATCTCGTGCAGCGGGGCATCGTTCTTGTTGAAGCCTTTGGCCACGTAGAGACGTCGCACTTCCGAGCAACTTTTCGACTTGAGCTCGGCAGCCAGCAGCGCCACGCTAAGCACGGCCAGGGTGCAAAGAAGAGCGGGCAAGCCGAACCGTGCCATAGTGCGGGCCCGGGCGGACGCGCTCCCACCTTTGGGACGGGATGAGACAGGACAGGAAGCGGCGCTGCGGGTGCGGAGCGGAGCGGAGCGGCCCGAGGGGCGCGGAGCAGGGGCTCCTGAGTGGGAGTGAGAGCGAAGGAGTCGGAGTTGGTGGAAGAGGAGGAGGAGACGCGGGGCGAAAAGTGGAGCTGGGCCTCGCGTCAGGCAACGGTCCCCGGTGCCAGGCGCCCGGCCCGGGCAGGAGGAGGAGGGCGTGGAGGCGGCGCGCGGCCCAAGGGAGCAGCGACGCGCGCCGGTGACCGCAGGACGGCGAA
>NW_004955473.1:1537791-1546059 GCF_000276665.1 Chinchilla lanigera | reverse complement strand
TAGGGGGAGGGGGCGGGCGGCGGTGGGGGGGGGCCGGAGACAGGCGGGAGCACGCAGGGCCGGGCCGGGAGAAAACCTGGAAGCCGGCTTGGATCCGGAGCGGCCAGATCCACTTCCTAGGGGGCCGCACCGGGCGCGCGGCGCTCCCTCCGCGACACGCCCCGTCCGACTCCTCCTTCCTCCAGTCCTCCTCTGAGGCGGGGAGCCTGCCCGTAGCCCCCGACCCAAAGAGGAAAGGACAGCTTCTCCTGGGCCCGCGTCCTGGAGAACCGGGCGACCTGGGACTTGCTCCTAAGCCCACATCGGAGCCATAGGCCTTCCTTGCTAGGCCACCTGACCGACCGACTTTCCGAAGCCGTGCGAAGCTCTCCCGCCGCGATACCTGCCTCCGCGCTGCCACCCGGCCCCCGGGGACGCCCCTAATAGCCCAGCTGCGGGGCAGGGTGAGGAAGGCGCCCACAAGGATCCCATTGTTTCTCAGTAGGCATCAGAGGGACTTGGGACTCCGAGCTGGCTGGCGACCCTCACCTGATCACCCCTAAGCTGCTTCCTCAAGCACTGCTAGTGCAGCACCTACTAGTCCCTGACCCTGCTGAGGCACGCCTCCCCCATTCCACACACGCCCCTCCACCTCCAGGCAATGGGGCAAAGTCTGGGTTGATTGGGTAAACCTGAAGACCTGGCCCAACCCTGACTCGTGTAAGTGGGGGAAACTAAGGCCCGGAGAAGAAAAGCCACGTGCGAATAGCATGCACCTAGGGGATGTGGGTCCAGAACCTGGGACTCTTGATTCCCCGGGTCACAGGGAATATCAGTAGCTCCGGACCCCCAAGTTTGAGACTGACACCCCTCCGGGATCCAGTCTCCACTTACCCAGTCTAAAACTGGGAATAGGCAAGTCTTTCCACCTTCCAAGCTTTGTCAGATTTCATTAATGAGTGTTTTTGAAGCTCCCAGGGCTCCTTTAATGAAGGGAACTGGGCAGATTGGGAACTTGTCATTACTGTTGTTATTGTTACAGTCTGTTTTAAAAGGTTAGGGTGAGAAGTGCCTGAGACACCTCGGGAGTGTGCTGGGAACTGGGCAGATAAAAAGGGCTGGAACTTATTATTTGGTTCGACTCTCAATTCCCATAAAATTACATAGGGTGAAGATATGAACATCATTACAATTATCGCCCTCAGAGCGTTTGTTGAGACTTCTTCCGCTGTTTGTAAACCACGTTGACATGGCTGGCGATGAGGAGCTGCAGAAAGCAGTTTAGCTGTTTTGAATGCTCACTGCAGACTTGTCTACATTGTTTTAACTCTTGGAGACCGTCAGCATGAACAAATTGTGACCTCTTATAGCTGAGACTTCCCATTTCTGCCGATTCACAGAACATTTTACTCTGAAACAAAGAGAGCATTTTTTCTTAATATGTAAACTCAACCACCTTTGAATTCCCTGCCATTTTCAAGGAACTTTGAAACGGTCCTGGTTGTCTTTAACTAATAGGCATAAGCTCCTCGAGACATTGCTAAAGCTTAGCCCAGCACTTTTAACCTTCATTGGTGCATTAAGGTGTTCTTCACCATGGAGAATATGCAACCAACATTAATAATAAAATGAAATCCAATGACCATAGGAAATAAAAAAACAATTCTCCCAAAACCATACGGGCCAAATCAGAAAGCTGCTTCTCAGTCTAAGAGGAACTCATCCCCCCTCCCTTACTCCTGATCTTCCTCTTAATGTATTATTAACCAAAACTGGAGCCTTTTCCACCAGAAACAGTAACCTCTGGCTACAAACAGATCCGAACAAGTCTGAACTTTACCATGAGAAGCAGGAACCCCAAGCCCTGCTCAGAGGCTGCGCCCACTTCAAAGCCTCCTTTCATTTAAATACAAACAGGGTGAACAACTGGCAATCTACTAAACAATATCATCCAGAAGGGAAGCGCTTCAAATGGCCCTACCTCCTTTCCCCTTCAGCTCTTTCCTTCCAAAGAAGTTCCTTAGTGGAGATGTACCCACTCCTTATAAATTCTCTGAATGCCAAAAAGGGATTGGAGGCTATGCAGAGAATGCAAGATTCTGTAACTTCTCGGGCTAGTTACCTCTCATCTGGCACTCTTTTGGCTTCTTTTATTATGGTAAAAACAAATTTACCATTTTAAAGTGTACAATTCAGTGGTATTTACTACAGCCATAATGTACAGCCATCACCATCTCTATTTTGAGCATATTTGCATAACCCCCAAAAGAAATCACAAATCCATGAAGCATTCAAAGTCCATTCCCTTCTCCATCTACCGCCACCCACCCAATAAGCAACCACCAATCTGCTTCCCATCCCTATGGATATGCCCATTCTGGACCTTTGGAATAAATGGAACCATATGATATGGGGCCTCTGTGTCTGCCTTCTTTCACTTAGCGCTATGACTTGAAGGTCCATCCTGTGGTAGCACATACTACGGTACCTCAGTTCCCAAACTCAATTCTCGCCACACTTCTGGCCTCAAACTGAGTTCAACGAGACTCAAATTTACATTCAGTGGTTAGGTTCAGTGTTGACCTTATGAGGAAATTTGATTCACTTCTCATCCAGTTTGGTTTGCGACCAAAATGGTGGAGAGAATTGAGTTCGTGAACCAAGGTAGCACTGTGCTTTGTTCCATTTTGTTGCTGAATAATGGCCCACATTCCAGCCATATAGTTCTTTACAATTGGCCAAGTGCTTCCAGGAACACCTTCATACTTTAGGAAATTGAAGTGTATTAGGGGCTGGCATATAGCTCAGTGATAGGGCATGTGCTTAGCATGCCTGAGCCCCTGGGTTCAATCCCTAGCACCCAACAGTCCTAAAAAAGAAAAAAGAAAATTGAGTTTAAAAAAATAGATAAGTAAACCAAGTCTCAACAAGGTTATATGGCTTGTCCACCGTTATAGCACACCTGCGTGGCTGAATCAAGACTGAAATCTAAGGCCTCTGACTAAATCCCATAAAAACACAGTACTCTGGGTCTCATTTAGGGTTAGCAGTAAATGTGCAGCTCCCCCAGACCCTGCAGAAGTGTCCTTGCTTGAATTAAGAACTGCACTGTGCACACACTATGTGTCAGATGTTCCTCAGTCCTAAAGGGAATGAAGGTATAATATAAGCCAAATGGAGTTGACACTTCCATATACTGCATGCAAAGGCTTACATAGAATGCACTGCTGTGCTTCTTTTTGTCAGGTTAGGCACTTCCTCTGATGTGACATGGGTCTAGGAGGGTACGTTTGCTGGTGGGCAGAGGGAACAAACAACATGCTGCTCTGTTCTATGCTGAGACAGCCCGAGTCTGGGCTTCTCTCACAGCTTTGGGAGCACTTTTTCTGGCCTGCTGGGGAGCTATCTTCATTGCCAAATGTGGGAATGAGGAGTCAAAAGTGATTTCCTGAGCCAAGCTTAATGGCACACACCTGTAATCACAGCACTTTCAGAGGCTGAGGCAGGAGGCTCACGGTTTCGAGCTCAGCCTGGACAACTTAGTGGCTTAATAAAATGCTGTCTCAAAAAATGAAAGGGGTTGGGGATGTAGTTGCTGAAACAAACTCAACATACGTCATGTGAAGGCTCTGAGTTTAACTCTCAGTAGCTACAAAAAAAAAAAGAAAAGGAAAAGAAGGAAATGAGGAAGACTTCCTTTGTTAGGACAGGGACAAGGATAAGTTGTTCTCTATTATTGCACAAGGACATGTTGTTCTCTACCGTGCCATGGTTTCCTTGTATCCTTGTCCTGTTCCTTCTTTCCTTCCCCTCCACAGTTCCTTTTTGTTTTTTTCCTAGTGCTGGGGAATTAAAGCCAAGTCCATGTTAGGCAAGTATTCTACCACTTAACTACATCCCGGGCCTGGTCTTAAATATTTGAGACAGGGTCTCGCTAAATTGCCTACGCTGGGCTTGAACTTGTGATACCCCTGCCTCCCCCTCAAGAAGCTGTGATTATAGGCATGAGACACTATGCCCTGCCTTGAACAATTCTTTCATATTCATCCCTCAAACAACCAATCGAGCTGTAATTTCTGACCACTTGCTTGAGACAACAGTTGGTTCTGGGCTGGGAATGTAGTAGCTCACAAGGCATTGGGCTAGATCCCCAAGGAGTGAAAAAAAGTGGTTCTATGAGGACTGCATAGACCAGAGGCCTTTGCAGAACTCACAACCTACTCACAGAGTCACACCTGTGTGTATATGGAGAAAGACACTGGCAAAGACTACACAAGGCAATGCTTGTTTCTGAAGACCGCAATCCCTGTTTGCTCTCTATTTTATGGTGACTGAGGGTTCTCCACTTAGTCCTGAAACTGAAATAGCTACAGATGTAGTGGTCAATTTGGATCCATAGGGGATGGGTTCTGGGCCCCCAGTGCACACCAAAATCTGTACCTGGTCAAGTCCCTTATATAAAATGGCATGAGCTAGGCACTAGGATACATACCTGTAATCCTAGGTACTTAGGAGACAGAGGCAGGAGGATTTTATGGTCGAGGCCAGCCTAGCCATTTTGTGAGACTGTGTCTCAAAATAAAAAGTGAAAAGTTCTGTGGATATAGCTCAGCACTCCCTGAGCCCAACTTAGCCCTGAAAAAATGCATAATATTTGCATGTAACCGACATACATCATCCTGTATACTTTATTTTCCTCATTTTGGAGTGACAGGGAATGGAATCCAGAGCCTTGCACATGCTAGATGAGTGCTGTATCATTCCCAGTCCCTTCCCATATATTTTAAATCATCTTTAGATTACAGTATTTATTATTTAGATTACTTTAGACTGTTAATACAATGTAAATGCTATGTAAATAGTTGTACTGTATTGTTTAGGAAATAATGACAAGAAAAAGGTCTGTACAAGTTCAATACAGATATAACTTTTTTTTTTTTTTGGTTTTTCTCTGGTACTGGGAACCGAACTCACGACCTTGCGCTTGCCAGGCAGGCGCTTTTGCCGCTGAGCTAAACCCCCGGCCCCTCAGATATAACTTTAAAAATACTTTCACCACAGGTGGTTGAATTTGTAAAGGGAAAACACCCAGATGTGCAAGACTAACTGTATAAGCCACCACCAAGGAAGTGATGTAATCTGTTCTTGTTCCTTGTTCCAAATTTCATATCTTCTTTCAATATTCTTTCTTTACATCTGAAATTTGCTTGCCTTTCCTTCCCCTCAGAGAGTTCTCCTAGGTTACACAATTAACCACCAGCTCCAGGTCCCCAGCAGCATATTGTCCACTCTGTGCCATATTGTTCACTACTCTGGTGCCATATTTGCCCATCCGTTCTCTCTTCATTAATCACGTGGATCTGTTGAGTTTTCCTTTCCCTTCCATGGCCATCAGCCCCTATCCATGTCTCATTTCCTCTTGTCTGGATTGTAGAACCAACCACCTCACAGGTCTTCTCTCCAACCTCTCTCTTTATCCAACCAGGAGTAGTCACAAAATCAATCTTCCTAGAGCATCATTTGCAAGTGTCATATACTTGGGTTTAAAAGTCTTCTGTGAGCTAGGTGTAATGGCACACACCCATAATTCCAGCATTTTGAGAGGCTGAGGCAGGAGGATGGCAAGTACGAGCCTAGCGTGGGCAACTTAGTGACTTGGTGAGAGCTTTTCTCAAAAAGGGGTTGGGAATGCAGCTCAGTACAAAGGACCGGATACAATTTCCAGTATTGCCAAAAAAGGGGTTGGGGTTTCCATGGGAGGACAATATCACAGCAATGACATATTCATTTAGCATGGTGGAGCTTCGGAATTACTTCTCTATGTATTATCTGTGAAGTATGTACATATTATTATCCCTGATTTATGGATGAGGACACATTCATAAATTTAAGTCAAAGCTCTCTAAGTCCCAGTTCAATGACAGTCACTTTTCACTATTGTCTAAGCCCCAAACTTACCCAGGAAAACTTGGAGGACAGTATGAGGCTGAGGGGTAAAAGATTGCAAAAGGTAGGAGGTCACACAGGCACAGAGAACTTAGGGACATGGAGGCCACTAGAGGCCAATGAAGACATTATCTTTACTGAGTACAGGTTTATCTGGGAGACTATCATGAAATAAGGTGCCAGATAAGGGGGGAACATAAGCCTGGGGGCATGGTGCCATCTTGATCCTATCAAGACCAAAGACTTCTAAGCAGAGATTAAAGGCTGGGGTGTAGATCAATGGCAGAGCGTGTGCTTGGCATTCGTGAAACCCCAGGCTCCATAAGCAGAGTAAGAAGATCAAAGCAGTGCTTTAGGAAGAAGGATTTGGAGAGATGAGGAGGAACTGGATGGCCTGGAGAAAGGCAAGTAAGACTACTGTAGCCTATTCAACAAAATAATAAAGGCCCAACATTCCGTCAACTCCGGGTTCTGTCTTAAGTGCAAAAAAAAGCAAATAAAAGGAAAAAAAGAAGAAAAGCAGTGTCACCCAGGGAAAGAGACTGGGTTCAGGCCAAGTGTCAGTTGAATCCTGATACTGCCATTTATTGTCTGTGTGTTCTTAGCTAGTAAATTACCCTCTCTGAGCCTCACTTTTCTCAAGTTGCACCTATGCAGTGAGGATTTAAAAGGAAAATACATGAATAATATTCCTGGGATGGGGCCATAGCTCAGTAATAGAGTGCCTGCCTAGTATGTGTCAGGCTTGGGTTTCATCCCTAGCACTAGGGGGAAAAGGCATTCTTCTTGGTCAAGAGCATGCTTAATTCATTGTTATAGTCTCAACACCAGGCATGCCCTAGAAAATACATAGACCTTGATGTACTTGGAAAGCACTTACCACACTGCAGGGTGCGAAATCATATCTTCCCGTATCCATTATTCTTTCCTTCTTCAACAGTGTTTATTGAGGATCAGCACTCTTTAAGGCTTTGAAGATATACTTATGAATAATACAAAATCCCTTCTCTCATGGAAACTTAAAGAGGGGGCTCGATAAAAAAAGCCACGCATGGTGGTACAACGCCTGTTATCCTAGAACTCTTGAAGGTCAAGGCGGGAGGATCACAAGTTTGAACCCTGCCTAGGCAACTTAGAGACTTAACAAGAGCCTGTCTCAAAATAAACAATAAGGGTCCAGGGTGTGGCTCAGTGGCACAGCACCTGTCCGTCAAGTGCCAGGTGTACCCACAAAAAGTAGAAAGAAAATTTAGAAAATAAAGAATAAAACAAGGGCTAGGGATGTGGCTCAGTGTGAAGGCCTTGCATTTAATACTCAGTACCGCAAATAAATACATCCATACATATGTATGAACATACATATATACATAAAATAAAAAATAAACAGTAGCTACTGTTATTGCTTTTATGGTTGTTACAAATTCCACCTCCTTCCCAGTGTGCACAGACTCATCCTTACCAGCACTGAAATTCTATTCAGTGTGACAGTGTACTGGTCTAATAATTTTTCATTAGGGAGCATGAACTGCATCAGTACTGATCCAAATTAGCATTGACTTATATGAGTTATACTCTCATACAATGTGGACCTCACCACAAGGAAGATGTTTCTTATTATCCCCAATTTCTCAGTGAGGTAACTGAGGCCTGAAGAGTAACATGACCATTTTTATGCAGTACCCCCACATCTACTGGTCTGGATATTTTCTCATGCCTCATAACTGGGGCAAAGCTTGCGCGAAGTACATAACTTTTGTAAAAATTACACCTCACTTCCCATGTTTACAGTAGAACAAAGACCAAAGGTGGTATAGAAAGAGGACTGGTTATTCTTTACTGCACCTAAGCTTTTATTTATAGTCCGATTCACACAGAACATTTCTAATTACTGGAGAAAAAAAAGCTTTCAGTGAGTATTCATCTATGTGACGGCAGAAGGATTGTCATAGATATTCATTACTCTAGCTTAGTGCATATGATTTGATCTACAGCCTTAGTTGCTAAATGTGCATTTCAACATAATTGGGAGAGAATTTCTTCTCTAATTTGTCCACTGGACATAAACGGTTCATTCATGGGATGAAAATTATTTCTTTATATCCTTTGGATTAAATAAAAACACTCATACTTTAAGTTTGTCACTTAAATTGTGAAGGCACTTCTGGAACATTCATTTTTCAAGCATGTTTACATTACTCTTCCACATCTCACCTGGCTGGTGGGAAAATTGCACAGGCAAAGGGAGACAGGGAACTCAGTAGCAGAGGCAACTGGAATGTGCAATTTGAAAGGGACTTTGACCTTCATCTAGTAAAGCCTTTCAAACTTGATCTTTCCTTTTTT
>NW_004955473.1:1449990-1537280 GCF_000276665.1 Chinchilla lanigera | reverse complement strand
CGACAAGAGCCGTGGCAGTAATAGTGGCCTTCTCCTACCTTGCTGCTTCTACTTACGATTTCATCTGAGAATAAGGGCTCCCCGAAAGCAGGCATATTGTGACTCAAGATTGGGAAGAATACCTGGTGACATGTGGTACAGCACACTGCATTCTGTATGCATGCGGTGCTGAGGACGGAACCGGGGGCCTCATGCATGCTAGGCAAGCACTCTACCACCAAACTACACCCCCAGTGCACACTGCATTTTCCATTCATTCTCCACTTCATGGGGAAAAGCAGACAAGTTATCTGGTGTCAGCTCTGAGGAGCTGAAGGCCGCCCTCCCCCAACTTTGGCCCTGAACTTTCTGCAACTTGCTCTTGCAGTGAAGAGCAGGAAACTGAGCTGGAAAATGAAAGCCCCTTTAGAAAGTAACATTGTTTAAGTGGACATGAGAATGTTCTTAATGAAAGACCAATTAATCCAACAGGTTTTTGGACTTGAACTTCAAACCTGAAAAGTTGGAGTGAATCCCTTTTCTTCTTTTTTCTTCCTTTCTTGTTTTTCATAGCACCACCGTCCTCAGCCTCTATGTAAAGAGACAATATGCATTTTTAAGAAGACCCAGCAGGGAGTAGACATTTTTATTCCAAAGAGATACCACAGATAAAAAGAGCTGGAGAGCGGGTCAGACGTAGTTTGACATTTGTCATTTTCTAACCACTGATGGGCAGTGTCTGCTGAACTGCTGCTGTTCCGGCTGCTGTAACAATAACGCATTTAAATGAGCATAGGAACGGTGAGACCTGGATAGACATTCCGGGCATGAGGCTGAATCCAGGCTGCACACACAGTGCGGGGCGGCAGTGGGGGGTGTCCGTTTCCCATTCTCTTTCTGCTGACACACACACGCTTCCCTCACCCAAGCTGGCTTTTGATGATAATTCTAACCGGCATTTTCTCAGTAGTTCTCAGAGTACATGGTGATTTATTCCAGCAGACTTGGAGTAAAGGGAGAACGCACAAAAATTGGCAGAAATAGGGGAGCTGTTCTTCCACACTTTCAACTTTACCACCTCTGAGAGAACACTGCTTTGTTCCTCCTTTGACTTCTCAAGATCAAAGTAAGGAGGCAACTATAAAAATATGTCAAAGCCAGGCACAGTGGCTCGTGCTTACAATCTCAGCTACTCAGAAGGCTGAGGCAGGAGAATCATGATTAAGGCCAATGTAGCAAGTCTCTGTCTCAAAATAAAATATAATAAAATAGAAAGGACTGGGGTTGCAGATCAGTGATAGAATACCCCTAGGTTAAATCTCTAATAATAAAAACAAGAAGAAAATTTTTCATGAGCCAAATTTCCAATTTTAAGTAACCTAGTCTAATTTCTATGACTCCCACCTTTATTCCTTTTAATGTATGATTTCATATGAGTCTGCTTGCTTTTGATAGATATGTGCAAGTTATATGATTTGGAACTTTTGCTGTTTCAGTCAATATTTTAGTTACTTTAGAGAAAGAAATGCAGGAAAACAATCTGAGGTTCTAGAAATGTTCTAGCTTAGGATCCAGGCAGTGGTTACATGGGTATATACATTTGTAAAAATGTATTCTTTCAGATTTACCCATGTTATTATGTGCATGGTATACCTTAATAGTAAATGGGAGGAGACAATAACCATGACTAACACTTTTTATTTTGACATAGGATCTGGCTCCGTATCCCAGGCACCCTTGAACTTGGAATCCTCCTGCTTTAGCCTCTTCAGTGGTGCAATCATAGGTATGTTCCACCCCAACCAGATCAATCACTAAGAGTTCTTGAGTAAAAGGGTTAGATGTAGTAATATACATATAATTATGATTGTATAATTTATTAATCACATTTATTATTTGAGGACTTTTCTGTATTTTACAGATATATGTGACTTACCATTTAAAATTATATATATATGTGTGGATACATATATACATATATATGTAAACTATATATATACATATTTAAATGGATATAATATATATACATATAGATATATATTTCCCTTTCTGTGTGTGTGTGTGTATGTGTGTTACTCAGAATTTAATCCAGGACCTTTGCACTAAGCTACATCCCCAGGCCTTTTTTGAGACAGGATCTCCCTAACTTGCTACATTGTTCAGGCTAGTCTTAAACTTGTGATTCTCCTGCCTCAGCCACCCAGAGTACTGGGATTACAGGCATGTGTCACCACACCAAGCTTGGTCCCCATCTTCTATTTTTATCATATCTTAACATAAAAGTTTTTCTTCTAGCATTATCCTCAAACATGTCCCAAGTAACTACTCTCCAAGTCCATGACCTCAGGATTCTCAGGTGAGTGTGGGTAGGTGCTGGGGAAGTTAAGGACATGGGACTGAGTTATCAGGAGCCTACCAGGCATGCTGAGGAGCCAGAGGAGGGAAGAGGGAATGCATTCATGTCTAGTCCAGGAGGGAGAGCTGAAGGTCAAGATGAGATGTGGCTGGAGAGACACACGCATCATGGAGCCCACTGGGCACCTTATCAGCTACAGAGCCAAGTGTTGAGGGACAAAGCCGCACTTTACTAGTCAGGAGGAGCTGGGTATCCAGATGTCAGAGTGGCCACCTAATTTGAGCTGGATACTATCAGCTGCTGCTTTTGTTTTCATTCTTTTTAAAAACTGAGGTAAAATTTATGTAGCATAAAGTTAAACATTTTAATAAACCACTCAGCAGCATTTAGTGCATTCACAATGCTGTGCAACCACTACTTCTAACTACAGTAGTTCTGATCCTTTCTTATCACCTTAAACAGAAATTTTGTGCCTATTAAGCAATAACTCCTCGTTACTGCCTATCTCTATTAATTTTACTACTCTGTATATTTCACACAAACAGAATCATACAGCATGGTCCTTTTTGTGCCTGGCTTGTTTCATTTGGCACAATGTTTCAAGGTCCATCCATGTAGTAACATATGTCAGAACTTCCATCCTTTTTATGACAGGGTAATACTCCATTGTGTTATATAACACACTTTTGTTGATGCACTTATCTGTGAGAAACATTTGAATTGCTTCTACTTTTTAGTTATCATGACTATGCTGCTGTGAACATCTGGGCACCTGCACTTATTCTGAGTACAACTTTCAGGTACTTGGTGGATAGAAACACTTTTCACAGGCTGTGTTTGGGTACTGAAACACAAGGTTCCAGCTGGGCATGGTAATGTATCCCTATCATCTGGGCACTGTGGGAGATCGAGGCAGATTTTGGAGAATGACATGGTGAGAAATCTTTGCACTCCAAGTCCAGAGGCTTCTGGTCAAGTCCTAACTGCCATTTTCCATTTCCTAGTCGCTGTTTTTCTCATGTCTGGTATTTGAGCGCTGGCATTCCTTCTACTTCTGACACTTGATTTCTGCAGGAGACATGAAATCTGGCCCTCAAGAAACTTGCACTTGTACTGGACAGAGAAGAAGTACCCCCCAAGACACAAGTGGTGACCCCCAGCAGCTCGCATGTGTGCATCACCAGTAGGTAGTCTCACAGGTATCTGTGGAAAGAAGTTTTTCTCCAAAGCCTGCCTACTCCTTGCAACATGAAGAAGCCTTTTCAGTGATTTTCTAATTCCTTACTGTAACAGCTGCTGCCGCCACCAGTAATTTAGAGGTCCTGGGCATTGCTAAGTTGGTGATATTACCCATAGGGACTGAGGGCAGCAGTAACAGAAATGGTATAAAGGTTGAATTGCTGAGCTGTCAAGGATGCCAATTCTGGCTGCATAAACTAGCTCTTTCCTAGGAAATGAGGAGCAGCTGGCTCTTGTCCTCCCCCACCTGGGGAATGACTGTTTTCTTCCCTAAAGTGAAAGGGCAGCAGTACAACCTGACCCCATCCTTGCACCCCACACACTGCCACCTGCCTCGCAGCCCCTCTGTGCATCTGCACCACGAACTTGTGTGCCGCCTCTCTGCAGACCGCCTTGTCCCCTTTGAGTTCCAGTTAAACTTTACTTGACAATTGGAAGAACGCACTGGACAACATGCAGCAGGGACCCATTAAAACATTGCTTTGGTAGATACAAAAATATACTCATTTTCACAGATTTAAATACTTCTCAGCTCTCTCCAAAGGGCTGCATGACAGATGGTTTCAAAGCGAGTCACATTTACAAACAGCAGACAAAAATATTATTTAGCAGATTCTCTGGGTTCTTCAGAGCCTTCCAGAACTGCTTTTTTCCCCCATGGGCTCTTTTATTTCTTATTTGTGGAGGTCCAACTCAAAAACAAACCCTCTCTACTTCCTAGCAACATCTCTGTGTATTTCCTGGGTTTCCAGAATATGAGAGCTGAAAGCAGTTCTAGAGCTATGGAGTTGGCGCTTGTGTTGTTTCAGAAAATGCTACCTTGGCCTGAAAATTAGAAAGCCTTTAGCTCAATACAAACAGGAAGCCAAAACTGTAGGAGGTGGCAAGGAAGGGTATAAAAGCAGAATGATCTGAAACAGGAATTATCGCAGGAGTTATGAATCATGCACATAGCCACTTGGTAAAGTAAGTGATGCTTCAATTAAAATCATCAAAATCAGACTGGGGGTGTACCTCAGTGGTAGATCATACGTGTAAGGCCCTCGGTTCCATCTCTATACTGCCAACCCCCCCCAAGAAAAAACCAAAGTCATCAAAATCATTTCTGATCCCCAACACCTTCTCCTGATGTCGTAAATATCAGGAGCACCTCCTGGACAACTCCCCTGCTACTGAAGTTTTGAAAAAAGCCACAGGTCAAGAACATATTATGAACAGAGAACAAGCCACAGCCCTGTCCTGCAGGATCATCCACTATTGCTAGGATGATAAACACTAACTACACAAGGCAGGCAGTGTGTGTCACAGCCAGATAGCCAGTGCTCCTCGGGATGAGAGGAGAGATGAGGTCACCGGGCCATCTGTGAGTCCCAGCCAGGGGAAATACTCACACCAGAGAGGCCCCCAAACGGGTCGATGAAGGGCTGAGGACATGTCAGGTCCACAGAATGCTTTCTTACAGGATGAGGAGCACTTGGGGGTAAGGAGAAAGAGGAAAGCGGGACACACTTCAGCTTGGAGAAAGGGTACAAATGGCTAGGGAGAAGCAAGTGAGCTAAGCCATGGGTCAACACCATAGAGGCTGGCCGGCTGGAAGGCAGGATGCTTAGCAATGTGAGGCTGAGCAGGGAACATGCTTTCTCTGCCAGCGAAGACTATCTTTCCTTTACTGCTGGCCTTATCCTGAGAGACAGTGGGATTTACACCACCTCTAACACATGTATTGACAAGATGAGGAGACAGGCTGAGCTAGCCTCGTTTCTGATGAATAGCACGACTGTGGCTTGTCAGTGAAGCCATCCACAAGGAGTTGGTGGGTTTTCATCTCTTCCAGTGAATTTTTGCTGTTTATTCCACCCACTTATGTTCTAGAATTTTATTTATAACACTTTTTGGCCTGCTCTTTAAAGTATGTGTGCGCCTCTGTGTGTGAGACTGACTGAGAAACTCAAGTACTCTATTGAGCTTTGAGCTTCTGGAAAGCAGGCCCCACATACATTCCAAGTATTATAATTATGATCCATTATGCATAAGGAGGAGCAATACAGACGATGCCCCCCTGTTCTGGCTGCACCATCTTGCATAGCTGCCTCCTGGACGGAATATTAGTCCATGCCCCCCATCCCAGCAGGTCTGCCTGTCCTGGGCCATGGGGCTTCCTGGGAGCCTGACCCATGCACTGGAAGGGGCATCAGAGAGTCCCAGCTCCAGTCCCCTCCTGCCAGGCAGGTCCAGGACAACACCCGTAGACAGCTGGCTGTGGTGTCAACAGGCAAGAAAACTAGGCCTAGTTCAACAGAGAGAGAAGCCATCAGCTCTTGTGGGCATCTGGCCCAGGTTGATCCACCCTGCCAGGAAAGAAGCACTTCCACAGTTCCCACGGGCAGGAGTGGGTGGCCAATTCCCCTTTGTGGTCAAGGCTTCCGGTGGCACAGGGACTGGAAGAAGAGGTGCACCTTACTGACTGAGGCTGAAGGCAGTCTGCACTGCTTCCCTGGCACACGCTGGGCTGCAGGATCAGTGCTGATATGAGCCCTGACAGTGTCTCACCCTTTGAAGGCAGTGAGGCCCAGGGACTGGCGACCCTTCCTGGCAGTACAGGGCTGAGAACTCTTCCTCTGGCCCACAGGGAAATGAGGAGCAGCTCAACCCTCAGCAGGGCATGGACAGAGGACTGAGGGTCAGATCTTGGAGAACTCATTTAACTCCTGAGGACCTGTTAATCCCTCTTCAAGCTCGAAGCATGGCCATCACCTGGCAGGTTGTTAGGCAAAATCTCAGTCCCATCCCTGCAACTGCTGCATCATGATCTGTAGTTGATAAGATCTCCAGGTGGTCTGCATGTGCATTAAAGCCTGAGGAGCACGAGTTAAAGGCAGAATGGAAAGAACACTCCATTCGCAACCTAAGGACTTGGAGGAGCACTGGTGAATCCCAGCCTGGAAAAGACTGGTATGTGTAACTGAAAGCGTTTCCTGCAGCCCAGCTCAGCCTTCTCACACACCGGATAGGAGAAGCTTCCAGCTGACGTACAAGAAGGACTTCTGTCTGTAATGGGTATCTGTGAAACCGGGACTGCTTGTATATGTATTTATCTTATCTTCCCTACTAGACTGAGGTTAAAAGGCCAGGAATCATGTTGCATGTGTATGAGTGTATATATAATGAGAGAAAATGGCATATAATTAATGAGCTCAGCCTCTGATGGAGGAAGACCTGCCTCTGGGCCCAGCATTCCCACTAACTTAATGCATGAGCTTACTCTGGCCATGGATCTCTCTGAGCCCATTTCCTTCCCTGTATTACTGCCACAGTGAAAACCTACCTCCCAACATTGTTGGAGAACAAAATGAATCCACATCCAAAATACATCTGGTAAATTAAAAGTACTCAATAAATAAATGATTGCTCCTTTTCCTCTGTGTGTGTGTGGTTGTGGGGACTGAACCCAGGACCTTTGCCATGAGCTACATTCCTAGGCCTTTTAAATATATATATAAATATATATTTAATGTATGATATATTAACGATATATAATATTTGTATAATATAAATATATTATTCTAATATTTTCTCATTATATCATATTATTGTGTTACTATTATATCATTTATGCAATATATAATATAAATGTTATAATATATAATATGTAATGCTTATATAATATATTAATTATATAACAATATATAGATAGATATATTTGAGACAGGGTCTCACTAAGTTGCCCAGGCTAGGCTTAAACTTGCAATTCTTCTTCTCCAACCTCCTAGAGTGCTGGGATTACAGATGGTTGCCATCACACCCACCCCTGTTTTAATTTTTATTCTGTCACAAGGTTGTGCTAAGTCACTAAGTTGCCCAACCTGGCCTGGAACTTGTGATCCTCCTGCCTCAGCCTTCCAGACTGCTGGGATCTCAGGCCTGTGTTACCAGGCCTAGCTGAGATCATCACTATTGTGAAAATTTTTGGAAAACACAAGAACATATAATAAAAAATCCTAAAAATTTGCTATAATACCACTACTCAAGGAGTATTTCCTTCCAGATTTGTGTACATATACATATACATAATTAGCTATTATAAGTATGTATCTAGACATACACATAATAATTAGCTATTATAACTGTTGTTTTATACAAAAGCTTGATCTCTGAAGAAAATAAGCCAGCTGGATTTCCTTCTTCGCTGAGTGCTGAGTGTGGGAGTTCTGGAAACTCGGGTCTTGAAACCAGCCAAAACTAGACATTTCCCTGATTCCAAGACCAGCCTGTGTTACTCAAATCTCCAAATGATGCATGTTGTACAACCAACGCACTTTTGAAGACGATGGAGGGGAAGAAAAGGGATAATTCCTTTCCCCACCCACCACAAAGGGTCATGGCTGACACCCCTAAGACAAAGGGCAGGTTAACAAGGAAAGAGTGTAACACATTTATTTGAGTTTTGTGTGACGCGTGGAAGGCTTCAGATAGAAGACCCAAGAACTCAAGGTGAGCTGTCCACTTTTTATGCTTAGGTTGGATGCAGCATGGACAGCTGTGTTGCAATGTGATTGGACTGAGCAAAACATGTGATCCAAAGCGATGGACTGAGTGAGGGAGGCCAGCGAGGCCTGTCTGTTCAGATTCTTCCTGGCTTCTCCGAACAGCATTCCTTCCTTGCAGGTGTAAGGGGCAAGACGCCTTTGGGAATGGGGGGTGGGTGGATATCTTATTATCTACCGCCTGACAAAGCAGCTCAGAGAATTTCTTTATGACTAGCTTGAAGACAGAAAGGCAGGGAAAGGTTAGAGTAATATTTTTAGGTTTTATGGCTGGCTTTGGGGGAAGGGGTCTAGTTCCTCTCACTGCCTTGGAGAAGAGAAAGTCTAGTTCCCTTGGCTTGCCTTGGGCAGTGGAGAAAGGCCAGCAAGAACCAAAGGACATAGAGAAGATCAGAGAGCAACTGTGCTTCTGAGGCAGCTTAGGAGGTTTTTATTTGGGGGCACCATTTTCTCAGTGCCAGCAACTCTATGCAGAATAGGAGACAGTAAAATCAGAACACATTTGAATTGGCAACCAGTCAAGCACAATCTGTATTTTAAACCCATTGGTTATTTTTAAGGGAATAATGAGGAGTTGGAAAGGGGACGGGGGCAAGTGCCTTAACTCTGGCCTTGTGTGCCATACGTCCTCTAAGCCAGGTAGAATTTCCACTTTAATTGGGAGAGAGAGGAGGCACTTGAAATGGTGCTCAGGATGGGGCTGGGGATTTAGCTCAGTGGCAAAGCGCCTGCCTGGCAAGCGCAAGGTCATGAGTTCGGTTCCTGGTACCGGAGAAAAACCAAAAAAAAAAAAAAAAAAAAATGGTGCTCAGGACACATTCATTGGTCTAGGGGACAGGAAAACATGTTCAAGAGGCAAACAGAAATCCTCACAATCTGACATTCCCTGTGCTGGACATGTGTGCCACTGGTCTCTCTGGGCTTTCTCTGGTTGAGGTTTCATTATCTGTATAAATATAAATGCCACTTCTCTTTCTTCATCCAAATCTTGTTCTTCATTTGGAGGGTGCTATATTTACAGTAGGAAGGCTTGGTTTCAACCTTCAGTTATTTATAGTGTAGGAGAGGTGCAAAAAATATATGAGGCCTTGGCTGTGATGTTGAACCCCTGATCCTCAGTTTTTACACCTGTACAATGGAGATAAATTGGATGACTTCTCTCCTTGGGTTAGTGTGAGGATTCACTGAGATAGCCTCCAAAGAGTACTGAGGAACAAGGAAGGCATGTACATGTGAGAGGCAGACTAGCTTGGGATGTAGCTTAGTGCTAGAGTACATGCTTGGCATTAGGGCAATATCCAGGTTCAACCCTCAACACCACAAAACATGGGGGTTAAGAGGAGCTGGGGGTGTAACTCAGTGGTAGAGGGATTACCTAGCATGAGACCTGACTCAATTCCAGCACCAAATAGAAAGAGGGAGTAGGGGGAGGCAGAGTAGTGCATTCCTTCTCCCTGTGCCCAGAGATGTTGTCATTTTTTTAACAAACCCAAAATTTGCTTTTCTTTCATCTATTCACCAAATCCTTGTGTCTTTTTTTTTGTGGTACCAGGAATCAAACTCAGGACCTCGTGCTTGCCAGGCAGACACGGTGCTGCTGAGCTATATCCTCAGCCTAATCCTTGTGTCTTCTCACCAGTTCAGAATGAGGAGAGTCACTTGAGATTCAGGTACTCCAAAGAAGAAACGCAGAGCTGTGGACTGGGTTAGACATCTTTATTTTCTTTCTTTTTTTAAACTTTTTGGTACTGGGAATCGAACACAGGACCTTGCACTTGCCAAGCAGGCGCTTGTGCCACTATATCCCAGGCCTTACATCCTTATTTTCAAATGCTGCTCAACTGCACACATTCGTGCGGCAGTCCAACTGTATATAGGGGTCTACATAATAGTGGCTATGTGCCAGTAATGACCTTGGTTATATAAGTTATTCACACTGGCCAGCATTGACCTTGGTTGGATCAGTTATTTATAGTGTGGGAGAGGTGCGCCTCCTCTGGAGTTCTGCTAACTTGGACTTAGTGTCCACTGGAAAGCACCTCCCAGAGTCTATACCGTAGTGCAGCCATCTTGGAATTACTTTTCCCCACACCTTGACACTGTCTAGACCCCTGTCTCTTTTGCTTACAATTTGTCCAAAAATGCTCTCTAGATGTGTGTTTCTCACACCTACAGCTTGGACCTCATCAGCGGGCTGGGTTCCACCATTTGACTCCTCCTAGACCCATGTCCTACTCTGTTCTATCTGTGAAGGACTTACACTTACTTCTTGCATTTTGTCATTCCTCCTTCAATAGTATTACTGGGACAACTTCCCTGGTTTCTAAACTTCCTTTTTTTTTTTCAGCACTGGGGATTGAAAACAAGGCTTTGGCATAAAGCTACATTCCCATCCCTTTTTCATTTTTAATTTTTGAGACAGGGTCTTGCTAAGTTGCTGAGTTGTCTAGGCTAGGCCTGAACTTATGATCCTCCTGTCTCAGCTTCCCAGAGTGCTAGGTTGAGAGGTGTGCAGTATATCACCACACCTTACTAAACTTCCTTTCTTAGTTGTAATTCCACTCATTTGAACAGGCTTACTTAGAAAACAGGCCAAGCATGGTAGTGTACATCTGTAACCCCAGCACTCTGGAGGCTGAGACAGAAAGCTCTTGAGTTCAAGTCCAGCCTGGACGACATAATAAGACTCTATCTCAAACAAGCAAAAAAGTAACAATAACAAAGACAAACAGAATAAAACTATTAATCCTACAGTCAAACTCAAGGGGAAAAACTGCTCCTCTCACTGCAAATCAAAATACTTACCCTTTCCAGGCATGATGGTACATATCTGTGGTCTCATCTACTGGAAAGCTGAGACAGAAGGATCGCTTCAGTCCAGGAGTTGGAGAACAGCCTGGGCAACATAGTGAGATCTTATCTCTAAAACAGAACAAACAAACCAAAAAAATTGGACTGGAGTATAGGTCAGTGGTAGAATATATTACTTTAGCATGTGTGAGGCCCTGGGTTCCATCCCCAGTGGTGGGGAAAAAAATCTGTCTATCTATCTATCTATCTCTCCTGAAAAAAAAAGCCCTGAATATTTATAAAATGATGATAGCCTGTTCTGCAAAGGTGCAATTAAAGGATACTTTCAGTAGACTGCGGCTATAGAGTAGACTTAGCTTGAGGCCTTGGGTTGTTGTTCAGCACTGCAAAAACAATAACAAACAAAAAAAGGACACTTTGACCCACTGCAGTTAGAGGTTCAACCCTTTGCAAAACAGGCATGATTTACATTTTATGGTACCATAAACATACACAGTTAACCCCCTGATTTTAATTTCTGGGAGGCACCTTTAAGGAAATAGAAATTTAATATATATGATGTAGTTTTAGTTGTGACACAGAATCATTTGGACCAAAAAGAAAACTGTAAAATAAGTGATACTGAATTCACTAGGTGTAGTGTGAGTGTGCAGCTACTAAAATAATAGCTATGAAGTCTCTACATAGAAAAGTTCATAATAATTCTCAAAGCAAGGGACAGAAAGTGTGGGTGTATCTACCTATTGGGAAATGACTAAAAAATATAGCAATATTCTACCAATGTCTGTGTTTAGAAGGTGTAATTATGAATAGGGAGAGGATATCTTTTGCTCTACTTTTTCTCTACTTTTCAAAGTTTCTGCAATATTCCTGTAAAATATTCTGTAATATTGCAAAGTTTCTGTAATATTCTGGTATGTTCCTGTTGTAAACATGTATATTATATGCATTCCTTTTATAAACATACATTTGAAGTTTCCCTGGAATTAGGGAGTTCTGAGCAAGGAGGTCCTTTCCCAATGAAGGGCCATTAAGCAGCAGCAGAAGCAACAGCAGCACTACCCTATCTAGGATATGTTAGTTAAGCCACTGAAAAACCAACCCCCAAAGTGACCTCCTTTTTTTGCAGTGCTGGGGTTGGAACCCAGGGCCTGCACATGCTAGGCAAGTGCTCTACCTTTGAGCTGCAACCCCCAGCCTGGGACCCGAATTTTGAACCCACTCATCCCCAAGCCACAGATAGGAAGCTGGGCAGAGTCTGTGTGCCTCCTACTCTGGGCGCACTTGCTAAATCTTGAGCTCCCAACAAAACACCTGGAGTTATGGAAATGGAAGGAAAGAGGAGCTCAGCCACTGTGAGGGGGACAACAGGCAATTCCTTTCACTCTAAGCTTTGCTCCACGGCCACTTTGGGGCGGAGAAGTTCAAGCAAATTTAGGAAAGAAAAATCTGTGTGGATAAGCTACTTTAAGAGATGGCGAATGGGGCAAATACTTCCCACGGAGAAAGTTTGAGTGGCAAATTGGAAAACTGAAAGAGGCAATTCAGGTGTGTGTAGCTTCGCAGTGATTGGGAACTAGGGCTATCTCTAAACTGTGGACTGGATTTCGAAGACAAAGGAACAGGATTGGGACCCGGGTGTTTTAGGACTGGAAAAACTTTAAAAAGAGAAAGCTGGAAAGGAATTAAGGTTCCCCGGGGTTCCAACTAAGTGCGAGACACTTTTAAAACATTATCTCTTTTAATCCCCAGGGCAGCTCAGACAGGAAGGTATTAGGTATTGTCCTTATTTATGGGGAAGGAAACTGAGGCTCAGAGAATAACTGCCCCAGATTACACATTGGCCAGTGGCACAACCAGGAAGCAACCCTCCAGGAGGCAACCCTCCAGCTGCCCAATTCCAATGCCTGTCCCCTTTCCTCTGGGTCTGGGTCAATCCCTTTCTTTTGAATTGGAGGAAGCTGATAGCTCAGGAGAGGAAGTGATTACACCTTATTGTACAACTCATCCAAAAGACGGCAGGACTTGAAGCAAAGTCCTCTGATCCCCAGCCCAGGGCTTTTCCCACTACTGCACAGGGCCAAGCACCTACCTTCACCAACGGGCCTCTACCTAACCTGCCCCTTCTGTGAATTCTCCTTGCGGGGGCGGCTGGTAGTTTGTCAGGAAGCCCAGGTCCACCTCTCTCTGGGTTGCTTGCAATTTGGGACTTATTAACATCTGTATTATTTTTTATTGCGCGTGATTGTTCATTTCTCTATTTCCTCCCAGGCTGAGAGTATTTGTTGAAAAACATTATCTGTGAAATAAAGAACATGTAACTGAATACATAAAAGCTGTTTGCCCTGGGGCTTTATGTTTGAAACTGAAGTCCACACGACCATTGAGTGTATTATCTGGATGATATCTAATACCACCACTTTGGAGTGTGAGAATGAACTCTTTTCTTAAAAGAAAAAAAATCAGAAAAGAATATTGACCTTCCTAATGTTTCCCAGCACAAAGAAATCCATCTACTGTAGATTCCAAGACAGACCAGACCAATATGTTGACATGCTGGGCTCAGATTTCATTCCTGAAAATCTGGAACCTTATGCTGCATAAATAACATGATCTTTTCCTTCATTCGAATCAAGGAGAGAAACAATTGCTGGCAGATCACACTGTTTGCCCTCCCCCTAACTGTCCCCACAAGTCCTAGCTTGCTACCCGCAAGTCATGACTCGCATATTTTCATTTGAAGAGTTTTGAAATGTTCTGAAAATCATAGGGGGAAAGAGAACCAAATCCTCCTGAGAAATAGAGTAAGAGAAAAAAAATTAAAGTAAAAAAAAACATGAAGAGGAATGCCTTGCATACATAAGTTTATACTGAGATTGTTCATGGAACTTGATAGCAAATTTTCCAGTGGAACTGTCAGCTTCAGAGGAACTGTTAGATCTGTTCCCATTTTTCAGAATAAACTGTTGCACAGAGAAGGTATATGAATGAGGCCACAGAAGAAGCTAGCTAATTTGGACTCCTCTGGGCCAGTCAGAAAATCTAAATATCACATTTTCATCTTGCTAGAACAAATTTCTACCTGAATTTATATCATTTCCTTGTAAAAAGTGTTCGTAATACCAAAGTTATTCTTAGAAGTCATTATAATTTTAAACATGTATAGATGTCGTACAGTAGCTTTACATTCACTGCTATTTAAGCTAGTCAAACTCTCTGATGTTTTTCTTGAATATTCAAAGACCAGGAGAGTTGAGGGCAGTTACCATCCCTTATTCTTCTGTATATTTCCCATAGTGCTTAGCACTGTGTCTTGCACCTGGAGTCATCCATATATATGGATTAAATGAGTGGCAATTAGCCTCTTCACTAACTCCTAGCGTAGTACTTGGCAGTATTTTCTGAGAGACAGTGGAATGTACTGTAGAGACAGAACTGGCTTGGAGACTGAGTGACCTTGAATAAATGAGTCTAGTCAGTGAACTGAGAGAAACAGGGCCCCTGACATTCCAGTGGCTTTTGCCATCCAGACTTGCTCCCTGCAGCCCACCCTCCCCAGTGTGCCTTCCAGTGTGTTTGCATTGTCAGATTCAAGTCAGAACTTCCCAGGTTCTCCGTGATCCTCCCTGCCAACCCCATCGCCCAGGTGTCCCTGGGTCCTGGCTTCCCCTACGCTGTGCTGCAGCCACAGAAACCCCTTTTGGGTCTCTGTTTTCCCTCCCAAAGACCATGGAGCACCCTTGCACAGCATCCTTTCTCTTACTGGAACACCCTGCTCACACTCCTCGGCCAGTAAACATCTGCTCATCTTTTATTTAGTTCTTAGTCTCTTTCAAGAATCTCCTCTTATTTCTGCAGCTAGAATGCAGCAGTCCCTTTTCTTTGCTGCCACGACACCCTGTACATGGCTACGCATAACACTTACCACACTGGGTTGAAAGGTACTGCTCCAAGGGCTGGGAGTGTGGCTCAAGGGTACTGCACTTGCCTACCAGGCATGAAATCCTGGATTTGATCACCAGCAGCTCCCCCACCAAAGAAAAGCAGTAATCAGTGGCTTATGTGTCTCTGTCTTCTGCTAAAAGTGTGAGGTCCTTGAGTGCAAGAAATCTTGTTCATTCTTGAACCCATGGTGCCTGGCACTGGCGTTGGTAATAAGAGCCTGGCCCACTAAATGACATTTCCACTGCTCTGAGGAGGGTTTTATGGTGACTTTTTATAAGCTACATCTCTGGCCACTTATTTATTTATTTATTTATTGACGGGGTTTCACTTAGTCACTAAATTGCCCAGGCTGGACTCAAACTTGCAATCCTCTTGCCTTAGTCTCCTGGAGGGCTCCGATTACAGCCTGAGGAGTTTTAGTGGGTAAGACAACAGTAAGACCCCAGTTATGAATCTTTGGGTTGAGGAGTGGTAGGAAGGAAAGTCTAGGATACATGGAGGCACCCAATCTATCCTTTTTCTTTGCTAGAAGCATTAGGATAATAGTCAAACAAATGTTCCTATTGCTTGGGCTTCTCCAGGAGCCCCACCCCGCCACTCCTCTTTCACTCTGCCCCACAGCCCACGCCCTATCAAGAGAAAGAGTACCCAGCCTCAGGATGGTTCCCTGGCTTGCTGCCTAGGCATTTGGGCCTCAGTCAGACGGGCTTTACAAGGCAACAGCAGACTTTGCTCTTCAGAGGGCCCCAGAGTCATCTGGGGACAGCCATGGCTGCTTATCAGTGACCTCACAGCGTGCTTCAGGGTGCCCAAGCAGTGGGCAGCCACCATGGCATCCCAGTTTTGACTCACCAGGGGAAAATTCCTTTGTGTGTTCCTCACACACGTGCTGTCCTACTTTATAACTTCCAGAAACTGTCCTTGAAAAGGAAATTCTGGAATAAGGGAGCTGGAAAGGTTCCAAGCCAAGAACTTATCCAACTCACTTGGAGCACAGATGAAGACACAGGGCCGGAGCCTGAGAGGGATTGATCCCCAATTCACTGATTGATTGCACACCTGGAGATTGAAAACACCAGTACTGTACCACTGAGCTACATCCCCAGCCTTTTTTCTTTTTTGAGATAAGTTTTAAAATGCCCAAGCTACCCTCAAACTTGTGATCCCCTTGCCTCAGCCTCCTTAGTAGCTGGGATTACAGGCATGCACCATGGACCCTGGGGATCTCTGACTCTTGACTCCTAGTGTAGTGCTCCATCAGACATCCTTTATGCAGCCTCCCAAATCCAGTGCCCCAGACTCACTCCTTCCGCTGGTACTGCCACGCTTCCCCTGCTGAGGGACACAATGTAATTTGTTTTCTGCCAGATGTTCTCCCTGTTCTATTTGCTCAGGAAAGTAGTGCTTCATAGCTATCCCCAGCCTAGATCCTATAGGAAGCCCCAGCCAGGTATCAAAGCCACCACTGCCTCTCTCCCCACACCTGCCACCATTATGAAAGGTCCTGTGATCCACTCTGACCCCACTCCCTACTTTCTGGGCCTTCTGCAAATACTCAGCCAGTTGGAAACCTGAGCCCAGGTCTTTTCACACACAAGAAAGAAGGGCTCCCACACTGGGCCTGTCAGTGGGAAGGTCATGCTCCTCCAGGAGGACAGCGGCTCCATGGGTGTGTGTTGGGGTGTCGCTTGCCCACACCCTCCAGCCCTTTGGGGGACACATCGGCAGGAGCACACACGCATGACTCTCCTCTCTGTCTCCCTCCCCGCCCCTCCCCGTTTCTCTAAGAGAAACGTGGCCTCCATTCATTTGGAAGTCGGGGCCCTACTGCTACCTCCCAAATCCCCTAGTCCTATTTGCTCCCAGTAAATTTAAACAACTGCCTGAGTGGGTCTAAACTCCCCTTTGTGCTATAATTAGGCTGGAACAAGGCTCACCCCAGGATAGAAATACTGTACGGGGGCGGGTTATACACTGCTGCTGGTCCCCACAGTAGGGAAGTAGCGACCTTTTGAATAGGAGGATTAACACATTAGCACATAGATTCCTGCTTCCGGGGAGGCTTGAATTCTGGGATAAGCACTCAGCTTCGGTGCGAGGCAGGAGGAAGGGGCAGCCACGCACACTGAAGACTTTGTGTGTCCCTGGGTGCCTGGGGGTAAAAACACCGCAGCAATCAGGGAAGTGGGGCGGCCAAGACCCGCCCGGGGCTCAGTGTGCGCGTGGCAAGCGCCAGGACCCAGGGCGGAGAAGCACCTCCTGTGGTGTCCGTCTTCCTCCTTCTCAGGCCGTGCTGGGAGCTGGCGTGCAGTGGTGCAGCCCAGAGGCTGGGGTGCTGCAGGCAGAGCACCTGGAGAACCCATCGTGTGACCTTGGGCAGGCGCCTGAACGTCTCGGGCCTGTGTCTTCATCTGTGCAGTAAGGGACAGTGATGACTGTTTCGGGAGGTTGCGGGGAGGACTAAACAGGATAGCATGTAAAAGCACCTGGAAAGAACACGTTGCAGACCCTCAACAAATGGTGATGCCTCACCCCAAGATAGCATGAGATGTGCACCCATGTTATCGAGGATTTCAAAGTCCCCACTCAATGTCAGCTTTGCTTGTCCACTCGCCTGCTTGCTTTTCTTTTTTCTTTCTTTCATTTTCTCCCACCTCCTTTCTTTTGTGCTGTTAGAGGTGGAATTCAGGATCTCCTACATGCTGGGCAAGTAAGTGCCTTCCCACTAGAGCCATGGCCCCAGCCCCTGAATGTCACCTCTAACACCATTTCTAACTTGTCCATTGTTATATGAGGCAGAGTGGAAGTGGCTGTGGCCTCCCAGCTCTCATTCAAAGGGCTCAGCCCTGATACACGGTTACTCCAAGTTGGTGATCAGCCCAGCCCAGCTACGCTTACAGGAACTCATGTGGGGGAAGCCTTCGAGTCCTCAAGAGGCATAGAGGAGGTAGTGGTGGCAGCTCCAGCATTTTATCAATTCATGGAAGTGTGATGAAGCAGGCCCTGGGTAACAGGTTTATTTAAAAAACACAGAGCAAAACTGGAACATTACCAACTTTATGGTATTCTCTCCTCTTTCTCTCTTTCTATCTCTCTCTGTCTCTCCCTGTCTCTCTGAATCTGTCTCTGTCTGTCTGTCTATCCCTCTCTGTCTCTCTGTCTGTCTGTCTGTCTCTCTCTCTCTCTCTCTGGGGATTGAACTGAAGACTTTCATACTGAGCTACATCCCTAGTCCTTTTTTATTTGGAGACAGGGTCTAAAAGTCACTCAGTTATCCAGGCTGGGCTCAAACTTGTGATCCTCCTGCCTCAGTCCTGCCAAGTGCTGGGATTGAAGATCCATTCCAGGGTTAGAGTATTCCCTCCCTTAAAAGGGGGAGAAGAGGGGTAGGAAGGAGAGAAAAGAGAAAGAAAATAATTTAACATAAGCAACAACAACCAAACCTTAAAATACTTTGAGCCAGGCATGGCGACACACACCTGTAATCGCGTCACTTGGGAGGCTGAGGCCCCACCTGAACTGCACAGTGAAACTGTGTCTCAAAAAGACAAAAAAGAAAAAAAAAAACCTTTGAAATAAAAAAAAAAACTGACAATAACAAAATTTGTTTCAAATTGAACAAAAGCAACAGATTCAGGAAAATGTCTGGGTTGCTGAGTTCCTAAAATAATCACCTGTTCCTATAAAGCTGAGCTAAGATTTGTGGCTTGGAGATCAGGTCCTATGAAGGGACTGCAGTGAAGCCTCCCTTCCCCCATGCCAGACTTTGCTTTACATATAGCACTGGAGTGGTGGTGATGGTGGTGGTAGGGGGGCGTAGGCTCATTTTCACGGCTTTGCTTTCTCTGTTTAGCTCCGGACCAGCAGATGACGGGACAGCACAAGGCATTGCGTATCTGCAGGCCTCAGTTTCCTCCTCCATAAACAGAGTGAATAGCAAAATCTGCTCTGCCCGAATACCAGTGCAGCCATGGCATCTGAGATTTCTGAGGAAATCTGAACATCCGGTGAGCACATATGCTCCAGGAGTGCTCCTTTAAGTCCAAGTTCTTGAACTTTTGCTTTGCAAATTGTAAGTAGATTGCCCCTCCCTGACAATATAAAATATTACTTTTGAAAATAGGATTCAGAAGTCTTGAAGGCCTTCTCTGCAGTGAATGCACATTTGAAGGCCAAATACATTTACAGCTCAGATGGAACTCAGAACGGCTTTAAATCTGCCCCTTAAAACATCTCCATGCTGTGTCTATCAGGGCAGAATAGCTGAAATCCGCTTTGGGACTAGCAACTCTTTTGCGGGAATAATGATTTGTGGGGGAGGGTCAAAGGTCAAGAATGCTAATTTCATGTCTTTTATTCTTGGAGTACCTTTAGGGGACTGGCAAGCTAGTGAAAAATAGTTGGGAGTTTGTAAACGTCTTGTATTTCCTTGCCAAGTTTGCTTGGTGGCTGCTGGCCCTTGGGGCAGAGGAAAGGACTTGGTGCTGCAGTGAGTGACTAAACGCGTGCGATACTGGGCCAGCCTAGCACACGGGGAGCCTGAAAGCAGGAGAAAGGGCCAACACCTGGAGTGACCCCCCAGGGTCAAAGCAGGAGCATCTTGAGTCACTCCAGGAAGTGCTGGCCCTGGAGCCACGCCCAACCAGAAGCTCCCCTTGCTTTGATTTCTAGCAGAAGAAATCCCCATTATGCCAGCAGGGCCTGGCAGTGGCCCAAGAACAAATAGCTACCAAGGTTAGGGTGCCAGGGTCTCACAGTTAGTCATTTTGAATCATGGGCAGTTAGGACTTTGGATTTGTAAATCTGGTCAGAGAAGCAGGATGTGTGGTTAGGACCAAATCAGAAACTTAAACACTTTCCTGCATGGAGAACTCATTACCTTAGCAGGCAGCCTATTTAAATTTTAACAGCTCTAACTTCCTGATAGAGAGTTGAAATCTGCCTCCTTTTAACTTCTCCCCTTTATTCTCAGCTCTGCCTTTAGGAAGCACCTTGGATTAAATCTGGCCCCTCTTTCTCCGACAGGCTTCAGCAGCATTGTTCCTCAGACTCTCACATTTGGCTGTGGACTTGCTATGGTGATGTTTGGTTGTCTGAATGCCTTTCCGTCCTGATGAGTGTGTGTGTGTGTGTGTGTGTGTGTGTGTGTGTGTGTGTGTGTGTGATTCTGAGGATGGAACATAGGGCTGCTATACCATTGAATTATGTCCCCCACCACCACCTTTTTTGAGTCAGGCTCAGTAAATTGCCTCAAATTTGTCTTCCTCCTGCCTCAGCCTCCCAAATAGCTGGGATTATAGGTGCCTGCCACCACGCAGCTCTGTCTTGATGATACTTTGCAAGGAGGAATTTGATCCCAAGCAAAGATATGGCAGTAAGTGAGGCATTTGATTCAGTGCGCTGCTCTCCACCTCCTGCAGATAAAAAGGTCACCCGGACTTTCCCTATCACCCAGAATGCTATGCGTTGGTTAACATGGGAAATGAAACAGTAGCTCCAAGAACCAGTATCATATAGAACCCAAAGAGTTTGTGCCTTTGCTGTAGTGGTAGGAGCATCTAAAACATGTTTCCAGTATTAAAGACACCTCAAAAATTCAGACATTTCAAAAAATGACCCTATCCACCTCACCCCCCATGGTCTTTGGCTTCTATCACTTTTAATAGGAAGTTTGCTGTGAAAAAGTCAATTTTACAGAAGACAATCTGGGCACATGCCATAGAGGTGATTATATCCAGTTTACAGAAGAAGATGCTGAGCTACTCCCTGGGCCAGCACTGCTAACCCTGTCTACTCCTAGCCTGCATTTCCCTGCTGAACTGCCCTTGGCATGCCTGGACTCTAGCCTGCACCAGCCAGCCAGTCAGCCACAGTCATGTGAATGCCACTTAACACAGCTGAAGCTGGGGCTTCTAATGAGCCTGTTGACCAAGTCCCCAAGGTCAGACAGTCAGCAACTTCTATTGAGGCCTTAGCGTGTGCTGAATGATGTTCTAGTTGCTGTGAGAGGGAGAGGGGAACAAAAGGAATAAAAGGCAGAAGCTCTTGTCTCCAATGGGCTTACTGGCCTAATTAGCCATTTCCAAGCGACTCAAGAACACTTAAACAGCTCAGCACAAGTGGGTCTAATAGGGAGAGGAGTGAGCCCCGGGGAGATTCTAAGTTCCTTGAAGGGAGGGCCTGGCTTTGTGGCTCCCAAGGAAAGGTCTTTCCAAACCTCATTAACCTTTATTTGGAGCAATTACAAGGACCTCTGGGCTAGCCAGCCCCTTCTTTCTCTCCAGCCTTCCTTGCCCGAGACTTCATTGACTTCAGATAGGGATTTCCAAACCTTGGTGAGAGGGTTCGATAGGCCTTTGGTATAAGGTATACCCACTTGTGGATCAATGTTAGGTCAGGGGCAGGAAAATGAAGCCCCCACACCCCTTGTTGTCTTAAATTGTTTTTCAGTGCTTAGGATTGACCTCAGGGCCCTAGGCATGCTAGGCAAGGCTTTACCACCCCAGCCTTTTTCTTTCCTTTTTCCCTTTTATTTTTATTTTATTATTGATAGATTGATTGATTTTGCAGTGTTGGGGATTAAACCCAGGAGCCTCCTACATCCTAGGCAAGGGCTCTACCACTGAAGGTTTCCTCTTGAGTGTCTTCCCTATTACCTCCTCCTTTATTTTTTTTTTTTGTTTGTTTGTTTTGGTTTTGGTTTTTGGTTTTTCTCTGGTACTGGAACCGAACTCACGACGTTGCACTTGCCAGGTAGGCGTTTTTGCCGCTGAGCTAAATCCCCAGCCCCCCTCCTCCTTTATAATAATAATAGAAGAGAGGTGATTAGGGTGTGGAAAAGTGTCTGGAGAAGTGGATGTGGTCTGTTAATTATACAATCCCAGGACACATGCACAGAACAGTTCCCAAAACCCTGCAGATGGACTTCTGAGAATTTGAGCAGCTTTTAAATAGGATGGCCTGGACCCAATGTGAGCCTGAGGCGTGGGTGATACAAAAGGGATGGTTGCCACTGAGTTTTTGCCAGTGTTTGCTCTTCAATAGATGGGCCACCCTCACCCTGTAGGGTATACTTATTTTCCTGCTTTTTCTTGGCCCAAACTTGCTCTCAAGAGCCTATTTCTTTCCCTATCCTTAATGAAACTTGGTTACCATTTATACTTTTCTTCTCCAATTATTTCTTAGGACAGAAAGAATCTAGAAAACATTTCCAGAAGGAGACTCTAAGGCCCAAAATCCAGTAACAGAAGTAATAATAATAGCAGCTGCTAATTAGTGACTACCTCCTCTGTACCTAGCACTTTACCTATAGTAAATCTCAGTTAATACCTATAGTAAATCTCATTTAATACAAGTTTATATAAATATTCCGATAGAAAAGATTTTGTTTAAATGAAATAAAAAATTAAGATTTTTCTTTTTTTATTTGTTCAGAAACATTAATCTACAAAAATAAGAAGTCATGCTTCACTTGAGTTAGCAGTGATGAAAACTTACCCAGAGTGTTAGGTCCTATTGGGAGTTCTTAGGGCAAGGGATATAGCTCAGTGGCACAGCGCCTGCCTGTCAAGCACAAGGTCCTGAGTTTGATTCCTGGTACCAACAAAATTTTAAAAGGAAAAGAAAACCATTTGGAGTTTTTCTGCACATTGGTGAAAATAAATCTGAAGAGGGCCCATGTTATCCAGTATCTCCTTCTGAAAGTGGCTTGCCAATTAAATGTTACCACATTCTGGGTTTTGTACCTCTCCCTCTAGAGTTACATTCTAACACAGAATTGAACAAAACAAGCAAAAAGCAGGGCCAACTTTATTTGAGAAAGTAAAAGTGAAGAGTGGCAGAGAAACTGGCTCTGCAGAGTGAGCTTGGACCAAGTAAAAGGAGAAAAAGCAATAGAAGGGTACCCTGGAGTAAGGAGGGCAGGCTACTGTGAAGAAAGTTACAATACCAAGCTCTTCTTGGCATCTGTGTCCTTTTATGCTGTCCAAATCTCGAGGAAACCTGTGAGAACATCTACATATGGGCTCTGAGACAAGGTACTGGGATCCCATGCCTCAGGCTGATGTCAGGTCTAGGCCATTCTATTGGAAACCTGCTCAGGTTCTTGCAAGAAGTTCATGTGCAGGACTTTGGGAACTTTTTTGTGCATGTGTTTTGGGATCTTTGTAATTAACAGGTCATCTCTACTTCCCTGGGCAGCTCTGCCACCTCCTCATCTCCTGTGTCACCCAGACAAGACCCACCAAAGGCATAAGAAGTTCCCAGTGTACAAGTCGGATCCTGCCACAAGACTTGCCATCACAGTGGCATCTCCCAATAGCAAAATGGTGGTAGCGTCTAAGCTGTGGAACATTTTTTTTTTTTTTTTGGTTTTTCTCTGGTACCAGGAACCGAACTCACAACCTTGCGCTTGCCAGGCAGGTGCTTTGCCGCTGAGCTAAATCCCCAGCCCCGCATTTAAAGCTAAATTTAAATCCAGCATGGTGGCACATCCTACAGTTTCAGCACTCTAAGGGGCTGAGGCAGGAAGATTGAAAGTTCGAGCCCAGCCTGGGCAATTTAGCAAGACCCTGTCTGACAAAAAAAAAGAGTGCGGTATAGCTCAATGTGAAAGGCCCGAGTTCAATTCTTAGAACAAAAAAAAAAAGTTTAGATCAACAGAAATTGAGACAGACCCTTCACGTTTTTTATAATGTTTTGTTTTTCAGTCTATGTAATACATTGAGGTAAATAGATGAAGGGAACTAATGTGGTACCTTGAATTTCCATAACCACCCTTTGAGAAAGGCACTATTTTTATTCTCATTTTACAGCCAAGAAAACAGAAGTCTACAAAGATTAAGTAACTTTTCCAAGGTCACATATGTACACAGTTGCAAAGCAAGGATTCAAATTCAAGTTTGTCCTGTTCTAAATCTAGGGTTCTGTGCACTGCGTCACTTAGCAATGAGTGAGTCAGCTCCGATACAGAGACTGCGAGGGCAAGCCTCAGTCTTCTGTCCATCCCTGGCCAAAGACTGAGCTGTTCCTCATCTTCCTATGGGCCAGAGAAAGAGTCCAGGGTTGCCAGTCCCGGGCCTCAGCACACTAAAAGGGTGAGAGGCCGTCCTGGCTCAGGTCAGCGCTGATCATGCAGCCCTGTCCTAGGGAAGTGGTCCAGGCTGGCTTCAGACTCAGTCCCTGTGCCACCTGCAGCCTTGACCTCCAGGCCCCAGTGGGAACCAAGAACCCACTCCTGCTGGTGGGAACTTCCCTACTTGGTATTTTAGGTGTGGTGACATGCCAGGAAACTGCAGATGTTGCTGCCCATGGAGGGGGCCGACCTGGCCAGCCCCAAGTGAAGTAAGAAAGCAGTGGGAGACAGAGGATGTCCAGAGAACATAATATTTTTTAATCTATATGGCAAGAACCTGTCTTAAAAACACAAAAATGTACAATATATTTGAAACTTATTTCATAAAAGCTTTCCCACAATGGCTAAATATAGAAGGACTCATTTTTTTAACGATTCATTTTTACATCTTCAATTTTTTTTGTCTGTGCTGGGATGGAATGCAGGCCCTTGTGCATGCCAGGCACGTGCTGTACCCCATGGCTACACCCCTGACCTTTTCACATCCCTGGGCTGGTCTGGGGTTGCCAGACCACCTGTTTAATTTTCCCAGACTTGTCTCTCTCAAACATGTGCAAACAGGAAGAGGACTCAGAAGACAGTGCAAGGTGAAACCAGAGTTTACTGACAGAAGAAAGTAGCAGATGAAACAGATACAAAGCCACCCCCAGGAGTGGGGGCTCCAGAGCTGGGTAAGGGCTACGTATGGGCAGTGGCGTCCTGTATTTATGGGTTTGAGGTGGTGGTCCCTCCATCTGGTGACTGCCCCACCTGATTGATTGGTTTGTTGTTAGGGGTTTGGGTCTGAAGGGCCATAGAGGAACTTGAGTACACACTGCAGCAATTACGGTGGACAATGTTGCAAAAGCAAGACCATGGCCTGCTTGTTATTTACAATCTTGGAACACTTAGTAGGGTATTTTTCTCCTAAATTTTATAGGGCCTATGTCCCTTTTCTGACCCTACCTAGGAGGTCCCATCTATCCCTACAGTTTCATTTATTTTTTTTTATTTTTAAAATTTTTTTTCCTGTTTATTCTTTTTTTTTTTAATTTTAAAAATAAAAGGAGGAAAACATTAATAGACAGACAACCTTTTACAAAATAGCAAAAGAACAGTACAGACATCATTTATTTTTTAGTAACAAAATCCTTCAAAAGTAAAACTCTGTCTCAAAACAAAACACAAAAAGAATATAGGTTAGGTGTGGTGGCAAATGCCTGTGATCCTAGCCCTCTGGGAGGCTGAGGCAGGAGAACTGAAAATTCTAGCCCAGCCTGGGCAACTTCGCAAGACCCTGTCTCAAAATTTAAAAGAGAAGAAAAGAAAAGAAAAAAGCTTGGGGTAGTAGCTCAGTGCAATGGCCTTAAGTTCAAGCACCAGTACCACAAAATAAATAAGTAAATGAATAACAAATTTAACATAAGAAACATGAAAATACCAAAACACATGATTTTTAATGTTACTGCCCTAATACAACTGATTTCCATTCTTCGTATTTCCTTTCATTGCTGTCCGTTTATGTCTCACCTCCTTTGTGAAGTCATTTACTTCTTTACTGACATTTATATTTCTTCATCCCACTAGATGTCTTCTGTGAATCCCACCACCTTTCAGTTTGTTTGCATGACTGTCTTCTTAGATCAAACCTCCTTCAGGGTGGGAGGCCATGTGTCTTCTCCTGGCATCACCTATAGCTAGCTCAAGACCTGATCCTTGCATAAGTGTTCAATAAGGTTTCTCAAGTGAATTCACATATGTATTGCATAGGCACAATCATGATAAACATATAACTTGCTTCCATTATTAAGCACCAGGATACACACATTTCTGTATTCCATTACTTACTTTTCACATAATATATTTCAATAGTTTCTGAATGTTCCATTCCATCAGTGCAAAGTCATTTGCTTGATCATTTTCCTCTTATTGGGATTGGTTGTTTTTAGCCTCACACTAATCAGAATAATACTGACTAGATATATTCTTTTTTTGTTGTTGCTGTTCTTTTGTTTTTTGAGACAGGGTTTTGCTATGTAGTCTAGGCTGGCCTTGAACTCACTATGTAGCCCAAACTGGCCTTGAACTCACAGTGATCCTCCTGCCTCAGCTTCCTGAGTTTTGAGATTACAGGCGTGTACCACTATGTCTGGCTTCTGAATTGAATTTATTCTTAAACATGGCTTCTTATTAGTTTTACTAATGGGTGAAATTTTCAATAGTGATATGAATGTTTTCAGTTCTTTATATATTTTGCTTATCAAGAAGGCTAAACCAGCCAGGAGTAGGGGCATATGGCTGTATTCCTACCACTCTGGGAGCCTGAGGCAAAAGATCACAAATTCCAGCCCAGCTAGGGCAACTCAGTATGATACTATCTCAATAAAAAAACGTCTGGGAATGTGGCTCAGTGAGAAGGCCTTGGGTTCAGTCTTACACATGCAAAAATTTAAACCAATTTACATGAACATTTTATAGATGAAGTGTTTTAACCGAAATGCTGTCAACATTGTCATTTAAAGTCATTTTTGTAATGGTTGCTTGTATGACTCAGTAGTTTCAGTGGCAGAGAGCCTGCCTAACGTGCAAAGCTTTGGGTTTGATCCATATCAAAAAATTCGTGTATTATTTTTCAAATGTTATCTCAAAACTTATTTCTTCCACTCAAATTCAATGAAATCTTAGGCACATATTTAATTTGGGATTTATATGTTCTTTGCACTTTATTTACTTTTTACTTTGAGAAAGGCTCTTGTTAAGTAGTTCAAACTGGCCTTGAACTCACTCTATAGCCCAGGCTGGCTTGGAATTTGTAATTTTCCTGCTTCAGCCTCCCAAGTGTTGAGAATACAGGCATGCTCCAACACTCTTAGTTTAACTCATGCTTTAAAACCTAGATATATATAGAGGTATATGGATGTCTAGGGGTGCATGTATTCTGTATAGACAAGAGTAAGAATGAAATATAATATTTAGTAAAAAGGGGTCCTAAAGAGAGAAGTAGACATCCTAGCACAGGCCAGACCTCATGAAGCAAGCCTTCCCTGAGGTGCCAGTTATGGACCTATTCTGGATCACCTCGAAGACTCCTCCTTCTGCCATACTGGGTAAGGCCTGCACAGTTTTACTGCGAAGAAAGGGAGAGTCCAGCCACGTCTTCTACAAAAGGAATCTGCTGTGGCATTGCTGGTATTGTGTGAACGCTGGCTTTTCAGTCCATTCTTTTGATACTTTCTTTAAGTCCTTTAAGCCACTTCCAATATTTCATATCTAGATAGTTGACTAAATAAATCCTTTCTGCCTACTGATTTTATATTTGGATGCTATTGCTGCTGTTCTTCATCCCTTCCCAAATGTGAAAGTTTCCCCTTGATATTACTTCCTTTCTATCCAAAGCATTTCTATTTATTATAGAGCAGGGCTACTGAGAATGAGATCTCTTGGTTTCTTTTATTGGAAAATGGTGTGTGTGTGTGTGTGTGTGTGTGTGTGTGTTTGTGTGATACTGGAGATTGAATACACTCAGCTACAATACCAGCTTTTGTGAAAAACATTTTGAGACAGGGTCTTGGTAAGTTCTAAGTTGCCCAGGCTGGATTCAAATTTGTGATCCTCCTGCCTCAGTCCCACAGGGTGCTAACATTACAGATGTTCAGTGCCATGCACAAATGTCTATTGTAGAACACTTCATCAATGGCCTTAGACCAAGCCAGTTTGCTCTCTTCATTGCTTGTACTTCTTAAAGTAACTAGATGTGCTGGAAATGCAGTGACCTGGGGTAGGGAGGCGCTTCCCCAGACAGGCCAGGCCTCATTCCAGCCCTCTTTAGGAACAGGATGGCCTTCAACACTTTAGCTCAGTGCATCGTAAGATGCCAGGGTATAAAACACAGAGTGGGAGCTGGGAGCGTAGCTCAGTGGCAGGGCACTTTCCTAGCATGTGTGAGATCCTGGATTCCACCCCCAGTGCACACACACACACACACACACACACACACACACACACACACGATTAAAGCCCCAGAGTGGGCTGTCTTCCAGTGTCCCTTAGTTAAAGTGCAATTGGAGCAGAAGCCCTGAGTTTCCATCCACCCAGGCAGCTTTCCTGAGCCTTGGAGGACCAGCTCGCAAGGAATCCTAGGTTGCTTTTGTCCCTTGCTCTCTATCTGTCAGTAGTTCTTATGTTTTATTTTTTATTAGTAGATGTTTGTAGTATATAGTGATTATATTCATTGTGGCGAGTAGGTACATGTATATATCTTAGTTCTTGTTATTTCTGTTCCTTTTACTTCTCTCCCCCTCACTCCATCTCATTTACCTTCCTGTTTACCAAAGATCTAGCTCTTTATTTCCTACTGTCTATTTTTAATTTTTCTTTTTAAATTATTTAAGGATTTCTCATATAAGAGAAGTTATACAATATTTAAGCTTATATGTCTGATTTATTTCACTTAGCATTATGGTTTTAGAGTACATACATTTTGCTACAAATGACTCAAAATGTTCTTATTTATGACTGTTTATTGCTTCACTGTATATGTGTACCACATTTTGTTTGTTTGTTTGTTTCTTTCTTTCTTTCAGCAGAGTCTGGCCAGCTTGTTGAGGCTGGCCTTGAACTTGTGGAGATCCTCCTGCCTCATCCTCCTTTGTGCTGGGATTACAGGCATGTGCTACCATGCCCAGCCACCATATTTTCTTTATCCATTCTTCTATTGATGGATATGTAGTGTGATTCCAAAATTAGCTATTATGGGTTGTGCTACTATAAACATGGGTATGCATGTATCACTGTAGTATGATATCTTTAATGCTTTTGTGAAGACAGTTTGAAGGAAAATAGCTGGGTGGGATGGAATTCCTAGTTTTAGTTACTTGCGGAATCTCCATACTTATTTCCATAGTGATCATACTATGATTTACATACCAACAATGTAGAAGGGTTCCTTTCCCCCCACAGCCTTGCCAGTATTTGTTATTGGTTGACTTTGTGATGTTAGACATTCTTTCTTGAGTAAGATACAACCTTAGTAATTCTTTAATATGCATGTCTACAATTGCCAGAGATTTTGAACATTTTTTCATGTATGCATTGACCACTTGTACATCTGAGAAATATCTGTCCATTACAGTTGCTCATGTTTTGATTGGATTTCTTACTTTGGGAGGTATATTTTTTCTGAGTTCTTCATATATTCTAGATATTAGTCCAAAGAGGAGTAGCTGGCAAAAAGTTTTTCTTGTTTTGTAAGTTGTCTCTTTACTCTTTTGGTTGTTTCTTTTGCTGTGCAGAAGATTTTAATTTGATACAGCCCCATTTGTTAAATCTTGATGTTATTTATTATGCAAGTGGGGTTCTGTTTAGAAAGTCCTTAACTTATCTGTGTCTTCCAGGTTTTTACCTATTGTATCTTCAGGCAGATTAAGTGTTTCTGTTTTGATATCTAGGTCTTTGATCCACGTTGACTTTATTTTGGCCCATACTGATAGATATGGCTCTAGTTTCAACCTTCTGCGGGTATAAAACCAGTTATCCCAGCACCATTTGTTAAAGAGGCTATCTTTCCTCCAACATATGCTTTTGGCTCCTTTGTTAAAGATCAGATGATTTAATGTGCCTGAGTTTTTTCTTCACCTTCCATTCTATACCATTGATCCACATCTCTGTTTTTGTGTCAGTGGCATGCTGTTCTTTTTTGTTTGTTTGTATCACTTTTTTAAAAATCACTGTACCTTTGTAACATAGATTGAAATCTGTGATCGTGATGCCTTTTGCTTTGTTTTTGCTGCCCAGGATTGCTTTTGAAATTCTGACTCTCTTCTGCTCCCATATAAATTTTAAGAAGTTTTTTTCTAGATCTGTAAGGAACGCTGTTGATATTCTGATTGAGATTGTATTGAATTTATATATCAGTTTTAGTAGTATGGCCATTTCGTCAATACTGGTTCTGCATATCCAGGAATAGGGAATATTTTTCCATTTTCTGATGTCCTCTTTATCTCCTTTTTCAGTATTCTGTCGTTTTTGCTATAGAGGTTTTTCACTTACCTGGTTAGGGTAATTCCTAAGTATTTAATTTTCTTGATGTGATTTCTAATGACAATGTTTTCCTAATTTCTTTCCTGGTGTGTTCATTATTGCTGTACAGGAACACAATTGATTTTTATGTTTTGATTGTGTATACTGCTAAATTATTGAATTTATTAGTTCTAGGACTCTTTTGTTGGAATTTTGTGTCTTCATATAAAGAATCATGTCATCTGCAAATAATGACAATTTGACTTCTCCCTTCTCCCTTTCCTATACCCATCCTTTTCATTTTGTTTTCTTGCCTGATTGCTCTGGCTAATGTTTTGATTACTATATTGAACAGGAGTAGTAATAGTGGGCATCCTTGTCATGTTCCTGATTTAAGAGTGAAAGGTTTCAGTCTTTCCTAATTTAATGTGATATTGGCTGTGCTTGTCATAAATATCTCTTATCAGATTGAAATAAGAGCCTTCTATACCTATTTTCTTCAAGTTTGTTATCATGAGTGGCTGTTAGCTTTTGTCAAAGGCATTTTGTGCATCTGTTGAGTCAGATCTGTAATTTTTGTCCTTGCTTTTGTTTATGTGATGTGTTACATTTATTGATTTATATATGCAGAATCATCCTTGTATCCTTGGTATGAAACTTAATTGATCACAATATATGATCTTTTTGATGATTTGTTGCATTACTTGTCAGTATCTTTTTGAGGATTTTTGTGTCTATGTTAATTAAAGCAATTGACCTGTAGCTTTCTTGTTTAGTTGGGTTCTCATCTGCTTTTGGAATCAAGGTAATGATACCTTCCAAGAATGAGTTTGGAAGTACTCTTTCCTTTTCAATTTCACTAATGAGTCTGAGGAGTATTGGCATTAGATCTTTCCTGAAGTTCTTGCAGAATTCATCAGGAAACTCATCAGGTTCTGGACTTTTCTTAGTAAGTACATTTTTCATTACTACCTCAATTCCAATGCCTGTTATCAAACTCTCTAATGTTTTTATATCTTCTTGGTTCAGTTTTGGGAATTAATTTGTGTCTAGGAATCAGTCCATTTCGTCTGGATTCTCTCATTTGTTTAATACAAGTTTTTATTATATGTACTAATGATTTTCTAGATTTTGGTAGTATTTGTTGTGATTTCACCTTTTTCATTCCTAATTGTATTGATGTGGGTCTCTTCTTCTTTTGATAAGATTGCCTAAGGGTTTGTCTATTTTGTTCATTCTTTCAAAGAGCCAGCTCTTTTCTTTTTTTTTTTTTTTTTGGTGGGGGTTACTGGGAATCAAACTCAGGACCTTGCGCTTGCCAGGTGGGCACTTGTGACACTGAGCTATATTGCCAGCTCAAAGATTCAGCTCTTTGATGAATTAATTCTTCAAGTTTTTTGTTTCAATGTAATTAATGTTCACTGTAATCTTTATGACTTCCTTGCTTGTACTAGGATTAGATTCAGACTCTTCTGGTCTTTCTAAGAACTTGAGCTAAATCATTAGGTTATTTATATGAGCTTTCTCTGTTTTGGAAATGTGGACACTCACAGCAATAAACTTTCCTTTTAGGGCTGTTTTAGTTGTGTCGTATAAGTTCTGGTATGTTTTACTGACATTATTGTTTAATTCTACAAATTGTTAAATATCTTCCTTGATTTCTTCTGTGACCCATCAAATATATGGGAGTGTGTTATTTAATGTCCAAGTTTCTGCAAAATTTCTGTGGCTTCTTTTGATTTCCAATTTTTCTAATTTCAGTGTACTATATTCTGACAGTATACATGAGATAATTTTGATTTTTCTGTATTTATTTAGGCAACTTATATGGGCTATTATGTGGTCTACTTTGAAGAACGTTCTGTGTGCTTCTGAGAAGTATGTATATTCTGTTGTGGTAGAGCAGAACACTTTGCAGGTATGTATTAAATCCAGTTGTACAATGGTATGTTCAGCTCTGACATTTCTTCTAATTTTTTCTGTGTAGTTGATATGTCTATTTGTAAAAGTGGGATATTATGATTCCCCACTATGATTGTGTTGCTGTTCATTAAATTTTTTATGTCCAGTCATGTTTATTTTACAAAGTTGTGCACTGGTATTTGGTGCATGTGTATTTATAATTGTTTTCTCCCCCTGTTGAATTGTTCTCTTAACTAATATGCAGTGACCTTCTTAACATTTTCTGAGCAATTTCAGCTTGAGGTACATTTTATCTGAGAATAAAATTGCTACCCATACTTGTGTTCAGGTTCACATTGTATAGAATATTGTTTTCTATTCTTTAATTCTTAGTCAGTGAATTTCTTTTAGGTTTAAATGTGTCTGTTGCATGCAGCAAAGCATTACATTTTATTTTTTGATCCAGTCTGCAATGATGTCTTTTAATTAGTGAGATGGGGCCATTTACATTCAGAGTTATTACTGAATGGTACAGTAAGTCCCTGACTTATGAACAAGTTCTGTTCCGGGTGAATTGTTCATAAGTCAGATTCGTCCATAAGCCAATATAATGAGTCTTACACAGTACCCCTGTTAAACTTTGCCACTTGAATATTTGTAAGTCAAGGACTTACTGTATAGACTTATTCTTGTCATTGCATTATTTCTGTTATTGATTTCTTCACTTTTATCTTTTGTTTAGCTGCTCACCCTGCTCGTTGTATTCATTCCCTCAGACTTTTGGTATTTTTGGCCTCATTATCTCTTGCTAGGATACCCTTGGGAGTTTCTTGGAGTGCTGGTTTTGTGATTTTGAATTTCTTAAGGTGTTATTTGTCATGAAATGTTCTGATTTGTCCATCATTTTTAAAGGGTAGTTTTTTTAAAAAAGGTTTTTTGTGCTAATGACCAATCCTAGGACCTAACGCTTGCTACCACTGAGCTAAATCCCCAGTCCCTGAAAGATAATTTTGCAGGATATATTAGTTCGGGTTGAAAATTGTTTGTTGTTGTTGTTGTTTTTCAGGGCTTGAAACAGTTACTTCAAGCTCTCCTGACCTTTGAAGTTTGTGCTGAGAAATCTGCTGTAATCCTAATTTTCTGTGACAGTTTTTAAGATTCTGTCTTTCTGTTGAACTTCTGGGATTTTAATTATGATATGTTGTGGGGAATTTTTCTTTACTTGTAATGATTTCAGGTTCCATATGCGTCACTTACCTGTATGTTGAGTTGTTTCTCCGTACTTGGAAAATTTTCTACTATGATTTATGTAAACAGATTCTTTATTACATGTGTGCTGTCCTTTGATTTTTCTCTAACTCCAATTTGTCTTAGGTTAGTCTTCTTTGTGTCATATTGTACCTGTTGGATCCGTTCTCCTTGCCCTTTTCTTTTTTAAGGTATCTCTGAATATATGATATTTTGCATCATTTTTGTCTTCTAGATCTGATATGTTCGCCACACAGTGGTTGCTTCTGTTGCTCAAGTATTCAATAAAATTCTTTATCTGCAGGATTTATGTTTGGCATTATTTTCATGGACTCTGCTTTTTTGGTAAATTTTTAATCCATGTTTTGAATGGTTTTGGTTAGTTTTTGTTTTTTATCTGTCTTTTTTAAATATATCAGTTTTTCTTATTAATTCTGCTATGTATTTCTTTATATCATCTTGAGTTTGCCAAGTTTCTTTGCTTCCTCTTTGGTCATTTAATACAGGTTAGTCATTTGGTGCTTTGTTTCCTATCCATCCATGCTCCTTTGATCTGCTTTGGGGGAATTGGGAGTTTTTGGAGGTATTTCATTGTTTGTTTTTTTTTCCGTGTTTCTATTTTTATTGTGCGGAGGGTTAAAGCCAAATAGTGAAGACAGTTTATTATTAATATGAAGATCTGTTTAATTAGGTTCTGTTTTCCAGTGATGCAATCTTGGCTTTGTTTCTCAAGAGATATTGTCTACCACTTCAACTTATTCAATCATCGTGTTGTGCAAAAAGAATCTCTAATGGTTATAACAGCATCAACAAATTCCACCATACATCAATCATGAATGTTAAAAATTGTTTTTTATAATTTTATTCTTTTATCAGTGCCCCTTACAGACTGTATTACACTGCTATTTGTGGTTAGTCTAAGATAGAGTGGTAAGAGAAATATCAATATGTAAAAATATAGACAGGAGGTTGGAGCCTGTTAGAAATATTTTTATAACTGTAGTAAAGGGCTAGTGTTGAGGGAGTTTGAGACAATATTTTTGGATGTGGGAGGAGGGATAGAAGTATAGTTAGACACTGAGGGAGATTTTCAGATAGTCAGAACCTGGGAATACATTTGTACTTAATTTTATTTGGATCCTCTAAGCACAATTTTGTTAAGGGTTATCCCAAAATGCCTTTAAACAGTAGTATTTAAATTAAAGCACTGGTTAATTCTTATTCTTTTTTGCACATAAATAAGTACCTATTCTATATATGTTCTATGAAAGGTCAAGAGGAGGAGACAGTTAACAAAGAGGCAAGAAAATGAGCAAGAGAGATGGAAAAAACAGGGAGCAGAAAAATAACTAAATAACTAACTAAATAAATAAACGAGAAGACCAAAAATAGAGCCAGATAAGGGGAAAACCTTTTTTTAAAAAACCCAGTACTAATAAAGAAGAAAGAACTAGAAGGAAAAAAATAGAATACCCAGAATAAATGGTCAAGCAAGGAAACAAACAAACCTTCACAGAGTTGCTATAGCATTAACCCAGAGTGTCCACAAAGCTTCCCTTACATGGACTGAGTCTGACTGTGAGCCACCAAGCAGTTTCCCCACTCTGAACCACAGAGCTGCTTGCCTGGAAGTACTGAGGGCTGCCAATCTCTCCAGACCTGCCTCTTGTCTGCAAGCTGTGCTTCAGGCATGGCCAACTGCAGGCCTCTATCACCATCCCAAGATCCAGTTGCCTCAGTTGATTTCGGAAGAAGCAAATGTGGTATAGTTTGTCCAACAACCGATTCTCCATTAATTTCTGCCAGGGACCTCCCACTCACACTGCCTTAACTGCCAGGCAAATCCCACAGTCATCTGTGTGTCTACTTTCCATAGGCTTTCCTTGCCCAGTATATCACCAGAAAGCCTCTGACTCAAATGCCACTCTCCATCCCTCTGCCTACAGTCTCTGTCTGTCTCGAGAGCTCTGCTGTCCAACCTGACTGCTGAACTTGGTGCAGCCTCTAGGCTTGGCCCAGGGCTCCTTTATCAGTGGGGGATGGTGGGTGGCGTGTGGCACCTCACACCCTGTCCTGTCTTTCCGGTGTTTGGGGAAACAATAGGAGAGTGCCTGCTCAGGTCTGGCTCAACTGAATCACGCTTCTTGCCTCCATGTCTCTAGACATGTAGTCTGTAGCTCTCCCTCAGGGAGACCTGCTCTGCCCACAGTTCATGGTGTTCAACCTCTCTGCTTAGAGTGGCTCTCTGCAAGCCTTTTGCCCAGTGCAGCACCAGACACTCCTTGACCCAGGCACTGGTCGTCATCCTTCCTCTCACAGACCTCCCCCACTTACTGTCCCAGAAGCTCCACTTTCTGGTATGTGTACTTTTCATAGTCCTGGGTCTTCCTGCCCTCTGCAGTCCTCTGCAAGGGCTAGGGGCTCTCCTGTGGGAGCCTGCTGGTAAGCATGGGGAGCACACTGAATGTCCCATAAACACAGCACTCCTGTTGCATGTGGGAGGGAGAAATGGGAAACTAATTTATTTTCTGTGCCCCGCAAGCCTTCTTTTTTCCCATAGTCCTGCTGCTCACAGGCACTGCTTGTTTCTGGAGCACTCTTGTTTTCAAAACTCAACACGTTCCATTATTTTCTCCTAAACCATTTTCCAGCTCCTGGTTTTTCTAAAGCCCTGGGTTGCATGTATCTCACTCATCGTGATCATCTTCCTAGTGAGGGGGCTGGACAGATTAGGAGTCTATTCCATCATCCAGGCGCAGGGGCGTTGGGCCTGGAGTTGGGGGTGAGGTGCTGTGATCTAGGAGTAATCTGGTTTGCTCTCACAAACCCGCGGACACTGGATTGTGGTCCAGCAAGTTTCTGTTTTCCTTGACCCTCCCATATTAGAATTTATCTTTTGTTTTCCCCTCAGGGTACTTGATTTTCTCTGGCGCCCAGTTGGGACACTATCACCCTTGCTCTTATCCCTTAAGCGCCCATGATCTCTCCAATCTCTCAGTAACAATTCAGTTTTGTGTAACTGGTTGCATATGTAGGTGAACAGTGAACCTGTTTCCCGTCCTTGCTTCACCTTCACTCTTGAAATAATTTTACTGGTTATAGAATGCTGGGATAACAAATTTTGTTTCAGTACTTTAAAGGTGTTATTCTACTGCTTTTGGCTTTTATAGTTTCTGATAGGAAGACAATCATCATTTCGATTGTTATTCTCCTGTATGTAATATTTTGTTTCTCTGGCCACTTGCAAAATTTACTTATTTTAATATTGCAAATCATTTCTGGAGCCTTATGCATGCTCAACCTAAGATTTACTTTTCATTTTTGGTTTTTATCCACTTCATTATCATGTATGAGGCATGGTATTTTCATATTTATCTTGTTAGGGGTTCACCAAATTTTGGAAGTTTTTTGGATGTTACTTAAAATATTTTTTATTTATTCTTTTAGCTTGCTCTACCACAATTATCTGCATGTTGGATCTTTTAATATTGTCCCACAGAAACTTGAGGCTCTGCTCATTTTATTTTCCAACATTTACTGTCTTTCTTCAGATTGGAGAATTTCTATTGATTTATTTTCATATTCACTGACTTTTATCTTTTTTACTCTGATAAGTCTATTGAGTGGCTTGTTTTATTTTGCTTTGTTTTTGATGCAGACACTATATTTTTCAGTTTTAGACTTTGGTTAATTTTCTTATTAGTACATGTTCACAGCACATACTGATCACCTTAATCATAGACAGTTGGTACATGTACATTGTACATCTTTTCTTTTTTCATCCCCCACCCCTCCCCTTCCTCCCTGCTCCCTCCAACTCATAGTCCCCTTCCCCTTTGTAAAAGCTGTTTTCATTATCTTTTTTTCCCTTTGGTTTCTCTTTTTTTTACATCCCCTTTCCCTCTCCTCCCTCCACCTCTTATTCCCTCATCCGTTTGTAAAGAGATCTCCTTACTTTTTATTAATCACCTATTTTTCTCTCTCTTCTTTCTCTGCCATTCTCTCTTCTACCTGACTTATTTCACTTAACATTAGGTTCTCAAGTTGCATCCATTTGCTTACAAAGGACTCAAGTTTATCCTTCATTATGCCAGGGTAGTACTGCATTGTGTATAAATACCACATTTTCTTTATCCATTCATCTCTTGATGGGCATATATACTATTTTCAAGATCTAGCTATTATAAATTGTGCAGTGGTTAATTTTGTATAGTTCTGATTGGGTCCCTTGAGATTCCTCATTTTTTTCACTCATCACAAGCACTTTTTTCTTTCTCTCATTGATCACAGTTTTAAGGATGCATTTAAATATCTTATCTGATAATTCTAATATCTGGTTCTGATAATTCTGGTTCTAATATCTGGTCTGATAATTCTAATATCTAGAATTAGATAATTCTAATTCTAATATCATCTCAGATTTGAACTTGATTGCAGTCTTCTCTCTTGAGAATGGTAAGTCACACTTTCCTGGGTTTTTATTTGTATATTTTGTTTTGTTTTTTATGTATATCAAGTAATTTGGTGTTGTACATTGGACACAGTAATGACTGGCTTGTGGAGACACTAGATTCTGGTATATGCTTCCAAAAAGTGTTGATTTTTTGTTGTTGTTTTCTCAAGCCATTAACTTGTTTCATCTTATACTACAAACTTTGTCTCATTCATGGTGGACATAAGCTCAATTATCAGTTCAAACCTTTTAGTTATAGCTCTAAGGTAACTGGAACCTATTACTGCTGTCCCAGATCCAAGGTGTCAGAGACTTTGGGAGAACTTACCCATGGGATATGGGGCTCTCTTGATCTGCCTTGCCCTCTTCTAAGATTTGTTAGCATAACTCAAATGGCTATTGCTAACCTGGGTTCTGATATCTGATTTTGAGACCAGAAAGCTGGTAGGTTTTATATCAGAATTTTAGCTGTTTTATGCCATGCTGCGACAGTAGCCTTCACTTAAACTAGACCTATAAAATGGAAGGTATTCCAATGTTGGTCCTTTCCAGTTTCAGCTCCTCCCCATTCACTTGTTTCCTTCCTCTCATTCTCCAGAATCTCCAGGTGTATTTCTTCCTAAAATATTTACATTTCCCTGAGTTTGTAGTTGGTATCTGTAGGGAGGGTGCATTTTTCTACATTAAAAATGGAAACTTTTTTTTCAATTTTTGAATGAAGAAGACCTTGAGGGATTTACCCCTTTTCTCTCTCTCTCTCTCTCTCTTTCTCTCTCTTTCTCTCTCTCTCTCTCACACACACACACACACACGTGTATGTTATATGTGTGTGTGTGTGTGTGTGTGTGTGTGTGTGTGTGCACATGTGCATGTCTTAGTTACTTTCTCATTGTGGAGACAAAACGCTTGATACCCAGGAATTAAAGGAGGAAAAATTTATTTTGGTTCACAGTCTATAGAGGTTTCATTTCATAGTCAGCTGGCTCCAAGGCAGGGTGGCATGGCAGAGGGCATGGCAGAGGAGGAACAGTCCAGTGCAGGGTAGGCAGAAGGTAATAAAGCAGTAGCAGCAAGCCTCCCTTTCTCTTTTATCCCATCCAGGCTACAAGCTTATTGGATGGTACCAGCTATACCCAGAGTGGGCCTTGCCATTATCCATACCCAAACATACCCAAAACTATGTTAAACTAATGACTATTTCAGTTATTACATACTCTTAATCCATATTCACATACCCTAGATCCAGCCACCTCCAAAAAGCCCCACCTATGGACTACATGAGGCTTTGGGAGAACATTTAGATACAAGTCATAAATATATCCTCTTTAAAAGTTGCACAACAAGGAACAGAACACTACCCATCATTTCATTTCTAAAAAATACTTTCTTTTAATATTTTGGTATAGTATTTCCTTCTCGTTTTTGTATATATAGTCCAAATGTGTACATATAATTATTGAAAGAAATATTTCTTATACTAAAACAGGAGCACATTGTAGATAATATGTTGTAACCAGCTTCACCCCCAGCCCCATAATTTAGCAACATATAATAAACACTGAAAAAGAGCTATTTGGGGTTTAAGAATAAAGTGGTAGAGAGCTTACCGAAGATAGACTGAAAAATGAAGTCTTTGATCTAAAAGGAGATGGGGCTGAGATATACTTTAGGGTGAGGTCCACAGAAGGGCCTCAGGCCCCTACCCTCCCTGCATAATAGAGCATAGGGAACAGTATCTTTTTTCAGCCCTAACTACCTGGGGAGGAGCTGAGGGTTTGGGATTGGGCTGTGGTTTCTTCTGCTGACTCCTGGCTTTTAGAAACTCTAATGAGAAGAAGTCCCAGCCCTGGTGTCTGTGGTAACTAGGCAGGCCACACAGACCGTTCTTGTGGACACTGGGAGTAACTGTGGTTCCTGAGCAGCTCCTCTGCCTGTAGGTCTTGATCAGGCTGATTGAACATGGAAGAGGTGAAGGATGGAGCACTGAGTTAGTGAAGTACAGTTAATACTTACTGAGTTAAGCTCACTTTTCAGGTGCTGTCTGTCATAGCTACAGAAAACTGCCTTCAGAGTCCAATTACCTGATGAGAACTCACCTCTTGCTGTTTTGATCCATCTCCCCTTGGATGGGTTTGGCCTGAGATATTCACTACTTTTCCCTACCTACATATTTGCTCCAAATGTTGAATCTTTGATTAGAAGTTTAGACCTGGATCCTGCATCCAATATTACCAGTCACCAACCTCGCACTCAGTACATTTGAGATCTTTCTCCCCAGATCTTACTCAACTTTTTATTTTACATATTTTTTTTTCAGGACATCACTATCTCCCTCAGTTATACAGATGCAGGGTCCTCACTGACTGGTCCTTCTCTCAGACTTCTATCTTCCTATCACCTCTGCCTTTTGTTCTCTGAAAAGGAATTCATAAAGGATTTGTAGTACAGGAGTAAGATGGGATCAGATGTGGACTTTCATATGGACAATGAACCCAGTATGGAGTGAAAGAGACGGATGAGAGGTAGAGAGACCAGTTTGGAGACTGACAAAAGACCATGCAAGAGATGAAAGCAATAATTGAAATGGAGGAGAGAATCTCAAGAGACAACTCATAAATAGAATACTTAGAAATTTTCAAAAATAGAGGGAGTATTAAAAGTTGGAAGGATAGTGTTTAAGGTAAACTTTTTGTTTGTTTATTTATTTGCTGTTAAGATAGGGACTTGCTATGTGGTCCAGGCTGGGCTCAAACTTTTGATCCTCTTGCCTCAGTCTGCAGTGTGCTGAGATTAAAGGCTCATTTCTCCATACCCAGCTACAGTGTACTTCTTTAAAATAAACTTCCAGGCTGGGGATGCAGCTCAGTGATAGAGCACTTGTCTAGCACATGTGAAGACCTATGTTGGACTTCCAATACTGCAAAAACAAATAAACATTTCAGTGAGGTAAAACATGCACAAAGAGTTCACTAATCACATCAGTTTCATGAAATTTCACATCTGCACACACCTATGCAGCTATGATCTAGATCCAGAAACAAAATTTTTTTTTGTCTTTTTGAGACAGGGTCTCCCTATGCAGCTCAGGCTGGCCTTGAGCTCATTTTGTAGCCCAAGCTGGTCTCAAACTCGCAATAGTCCCCCTGCCTCAGCCTCTCGAGTGCTGGGATTACAGGTGTGTGCCACCATACCCAGCCACAAACAGAATATTACCAGCATCCCAGAAGCTCCTTTAACTCCTTCTCCTACTCACTTACTCCCCTCCAAGGGTGGCCACTTACCTGACATTTAACACCATAGGTTAATTTTGCAGGTCTCTTAGCTATGTGAATGGAATTCTTCAGCATATATTTTTTGCATCTGGCTTCTTTCACTTAACATTATTTTTGTGGAATGTATCTACTTTTTAAAAATAGAACTATTTCTTTCCTTCTCAGTGCTGTGTATAGTAGTCATTCTGTAGTTAATGAACATTTGAATCTTTTCCACACAGAAACTATTGTGAATAATGCTGTCTGAACATTCCTGTACCTGTAGGAATGTTCTTGTATGTGTTTTTGGTATATATGTGCATGTGTTTATGTTGGGAACATTAGGTGACTGTTGCTCATTCACAAGCTGAGCTTCCTGAGTCTTGTTGTTGTGTAGAAGGGGTGACAGGGAAAGCATCTTTAAGTGGGAACAAAGTGCATCCTGGGAATTCTCAGTGTATTACAGAACTGTATGACAGGAAGAAGAAATGAGGCAGTGTAAGGTATGATGTCTTCCAGCTAAAGTTTTTCACTTGTCTTTTTCCTTGAGTCACATTTTCCATCTTATAGTTGTGGCTGACTTCTCTTACTTTTAGTTCTTTGGATCTAGCTCCCTCCTGTTCTGCCTAGGCTGGTGGCAGCAGTGGTATAGTAGAACCATCTATTGTCCTGGATTTTTAATAACTGGGGAATTTGTATCAATCAAGTCAGAATGAATTCAGTTAGCCTTTGTCTCCACCTTCTATCTGCTTTTTGTACTGCCTGGGATACTCACCAGTCATCAGCTCAGCATGCTGTCCTTACATTTTAAACCAGCCAGTGGAAAAGTAAAGCACCTTATAGATCACAGATTACACTTGAGGAACACAGGCCTAGAAGCATCGTCTTTCCAATTACATGGGAAAACAAGTGACATTGTGATCCAATGAGACCTCTAATGAAGATCTCATTACAGTTTTAGCAAAATGTTGGATGTTAACCAAAAACTGTCCACCAGCTTGAAACTACAGCAATTACATCTGCCTGGGACTGTAACTCAGTGTAGGACCACATTTCAGCCAGGGAGAACTATCTGGTGGCTTATATTCAGGATGCAGGTGTGTTGGGAGATGTTAAGTAGTCAACTTTTTTCTTTTTAAGTAGTTTACTTTTATAAAACATGCTGAGCCCTTTCACTGAAGGCTATTTTGAGAAGAGCCTATTGTTTTTAGCATCATGATCTTTTTGAGACAGACCAGGAGCCAAAGTGTTTTCATACTAGTTTCAGGAAAGAGGGGTGTGGGACTTACCATGTTAATGTTAATCCAGCCCTGCAAAATGCCTAAGGATCCAGTGTGAACTGTGAAAGTGACTTAGAAAAAGACCCTCCAAAGAGTCAAAGACCACCCACAGCCAATTATACCAAGAAATGCTAAGCAAATTAGCACGCTGGCTAATTAAAACATAAAGGTGAGAAGGAGTCAGTGACAATGGTCCATCGTCTTGACAAATAGTCCATCTATTTGAGCAGCATTTCCAGTTAATTGACATCTGAGTGACTCAGTGTCCTGGTGACTCAGTGTCCTGGTGGCCAAAAATCAGTCCTGAGAAAAACGAAGGAGAAGGTAGTCAGAGGCCAGGCCACAGAGCCCACAGCATCCCACATCTGCACACAGCCCCCAGGCCAGCCCTTAGAACACCAGATGTTTGCACCCCACTTCCTGACCTCCCTTCCAAATGGCAGTTCTTAGAGTCCCACTGAAGGACTTTGCAGGCTGTTTGTTATTTGTGTGGAGTGCTGTGGATTTGACTTTCGCCTGAAATGACTTCCTGACAGAACTGGTTCCCAACATGACAATATTTCACTAGGAAACGGTTTGAAAACAAGGACCAAAATGTGAACATGGACTTTAGTGTTCTCCACAGGCCTGAGGCCCCAGCATTGCCCTGGATCATGGCTAACGGTAAGAGGTCAGGGTAGAGATCAGAGAAGACCTTAATTTTAATTCGAGGTATATTTTAGAGCCCTTAGGGAGAAGCAAGCCTGGGAGAGTTCTTCCTCCTCCAGTATGGAAACCATGCCAAGGGGAGTAAGAGAAGCAAATGAAAATGTTGAGCCTGGCAGCATGAAAGACTGAGTAAACCCATAATTCGGTCATTTGCAAAGTGGCTGGAGAAATCTCCTTCTTGCTGGCAGAGCAGCCCCATGTAGGTGATGACACGTCAGTAATAAAGTGCCTGTCACTCCCACTTGCTCGGGCTTTGGTTCTGGATGCCACAAGGAAGAAGAGACTGCTGACTTAAGGGGAGAAACAGACCAAATTACTTAAACTTGATCCAGTGCTTTCAACTCTCTGAAAGCCAGCTCTGACTATTGTTGACGTGCCAGCATTGCTGTGAACAAAGGGCTTGCCCTTGTACTGCTTGCTTCCCTTCCTGTAAGCCTCGTCTTTGGGGAAGCCCTGTTAGCACGGAATGGCACTTTATAGGATCAGCGCAAATCAGCCTAGAAACTACTGGGCCCATTCTTGCTTGCTGTGTTGCCTGACACTGGAGAAGCCTATCAGTCTGTTGGGGAAAGACGAGAAAGACACAAAACAGCCAGAAAATGGAAGATGTTAACACAGCAGAGACTCAAGTGGGGGGACTGAGTGGCCAAAAAGGGCTTATGTCTTTGCACTGCTGTGGCTTTGGTGGTGCTGGGGATGGAACCTAAGGCCTTCTGCATGCCAGGTGACGCTTTACCACGGGGCCACATCTCAGCCCACATGTCTTATAGGAGCCATCAGTGAAGGTGCGGGGAGAAGAAGAGGGTAAAAGGCATTCCAGGAAGAAGATTAGAGCACAAGTAAGGGTGCTGGGGAGGGAATGAGTTTGACAAATGCAGGCTGGGTCAGTGAGGATGGAGTGAGGGGGGCAGTTATTAGAGAAAACGGACAGAAAGGTGACCTCAGGGAAGGTGCTGGACGCCAGCTCTGGAAAGGGACGCCTCCCAGGCAATACAGAGGACCCAGCAAGGACAGCGATGTAAGGAAGCAAGGGTCGTGACATATCCTGTGGCTGTGTGTGCAGGAGGAAGGGAAGGAAGAGGGTGAGCATGTTACAGGGGTGCCCAGACAGAGTGGCTAGTGCTCTGGTTGGGTTGAGGCTGGGCCGGGAAGTGGAGAAACAGCACAGCACAGCCTATGGACAGCACAGGCCAGGGCTTTAGTGCCAGACGCACCTAGTCCACAGCTTCTTGTCACCTTTCGCTTTTGAGCTGTTTCCCCCTGAGCAAGAAGCCTCTTGGGGCCTCAGCTTCCTTCTCTGTGAAACGGGGCCAATCCTCTTGCTTGCCGCATGACGAAAGGAACCATCTGGGAAGCCCAGGGGAGGCCCACTGCGCAGCGGCTTCTCATGTTGGTGCCCACTGAGAGAGACTTCTGGAAAAAGAACCCACCGAATTGAGTAGGATGAGAATGGCGGGTGACGGAGTCACTGATGATTTCCATGGCTCCAGCTAGGGAGAACAGCAGCCCATCTGCTCCAGGCCTGGGCCAGGCTGGTGACAAGCCAAACTCTATTTTTGATGGAGTTTTTGAGAGCAAGAGGAACTGCTGGCTTCCAGTCATTTGTTTTATATGTACAGTATATTCATCTTCACAGGGCTCAGGCTCCAAGAGGGCCTTGTTTAGAGAAACCCTGCAGGCAAGCAGGAGAAGGTATATTTTAAAGTGACAGCTCTAAAAATACTGCTCTCTCCTTGCCCTTTCACAGCTGCAGATTCCCAATCCTGATCCTCACTGGGAGAAATAATAAAATGCATATGTTTATAATAAAAATCATATTTCCCTCTTCCTGTGATGTCTCCCAGTTGTAGGTTCCCATCCGTTTGCTGTTTTACCTATCATTTAACAAATGTATTTTAGGAAAAGTAATCTTTTCCACTGACATGTCCTATAAACGTCACATCCTCAGCTTTGGTTCTCATTGAGCAACAGAGATGCATGCTTTGAATATTTCTGAAAATGCTTTTCACTCCATTCCCAGGCAAGGATTCTTCAGTGCTTGGTTTGAGACAAAATACACAGACTGTTCAGGATACAGTGATGTGGGTCCCATGGGCTGGATTGTCAGAGGGTAAGATGCGAGTTTGGGGTCTGGGAAAATTAACTGTAATTGGTGGCTGAATCCCAGGCCCCCTGTTCTTCCATGGGTCACCCCTCAGGTGTGCTTAGTTCCAACATTCTTGCAAGTCAGAAATTGGACCCTCCGCTGAGTGGATTTCAGTTGGACTTTAGGGGGTTTCTCATAAAGGGCATGAGAGTTAAAGTCAAGGCAAGACGACTGGCTGGCTCAACTCTCAGTGTGCAAAGGGCGGAGAAAGCACCACTCGGTGGGGCTAAGGGGAGGGGCAGGCACAGACCTGTTGGCATTTGGAGGGTACCTGGCTTTGTTTGGAGACATTGATCTATGTGTTTTTCTATGGGTTAAATAAAACATGCGCAATACACTTAGTATGACGCCTGAGACGTAGTAGGCCCTTGAGTTAGCAAGGTGTGTCTAGTCGATGGAAAGACCAAGGAAATAGATTTCCAGGCTCTTGCCACCTCCACTGTAAGCCTAACAGGGCTTGGGCAGGAAAATAGGGATAGCAAAGAGACACAGAAGTGGCACAGTATGAGGCAGAACAGAGATGAGAATTCAGGGAGCTGAGGCAGGGAGAACCAACAACATGGGCAGAAAGGAGTAGCAAGGGCTTTTTTAGGGTGTAGGCAGGTGGTCAGTTCACCTCAGTATATTTGCTCATTTCGCTGGTTCATTCTTTCATGCATGCATTCATTCATTCACCCAGCAAATATTTATTGAGCACCTACTATGTTCTAAGCGTGAATCTAGGTGCTAAGGATACAGTGGTGAAACAGAGAGGGATCTCTCTCTAATGGAATCTACAGACTTATGGTAATAGGCAACAAAAATGATCCTGGCATGGGTCAATAGTGTTAAGGGCCAGAGCTGGCATGTCTAAACCCTAGAACTCACTAAACGGGGGCCCAGACTGTCCATCTCGGTTCTTACCAGGTACAACTTTTCCTGAACAATGGTGCCAGCCCCCACTCTACCCCAACTTCTCCACAGGTCAGCTTTTGCAGGGAGGCACAATATACTCCTGGCACAGAAATATTTCTGGGGGAAAATGGGTGCTCTCACCCCTATTTCCATTCCTATGACCAGAAATTCCTTTTGCAGAGAAGGAAGCCTTACAGTTCCCATCTCAAGGCCCAAGCAGACTAGAGGAATAAAAGGCTTGCCTAAGAGTATCTGGACGGGGTTTCCCAATCCTGATCCTCACTGAGTATCTGGAAGCGGGAAGGGAAGCAGAGGGAGAGGAAGGCCAGGTTCTAACATTCTTTCTACTAATACCCAGTTCCTACTCTGTACCAAGCGTTATCACAGTAAATGGACAACGGTCTCCACCCTCAGGGAGCTTCCATTCTGCCAGATGAGAAGTGAAGTGATCATCATGGTGGAGAAAAATAAAGCACAGTGAAGGAAAGAGTCTTGGGCAGAGGGTTTCAAATTTAAGTGCAAGAGTCAAGGAATCATTTAAACAAGGTACCATTTGAGTGGAGCCCTGAAGCAGGAGACAGCACAAGCAAAGCAACTCTGGGAAAATGAAAGGACCTAAAGGAAGCCTTTGCATGGCATTTTCAAGGATAATATGGAAATTGTTGTAGTGGGGGTGGAATGGGTGCGGGGAAGCAGTATAAGAGGGCACATGAAGCTGGTCATGCTTGCTATACTAGCACTCTGGGAGGCTGAAGCAGGAGGATCACAAGCTTAAGGCTAGTTTGGGCAATTTAGCTGCGTATCGAGAGCCTGTCTCTTAAACAATAAGCAAATGCTAGGGATGCTGCTAAGTGTGAAGGCTCTGGGTTCAGCCTCCATTACTGGATGAAAATAGGGCAGAGTAGGAGGCCAGATAGGTGGGGCCTGTGGCAATGGTGAGGACTTTAGCTTTGTCCTAAATGAGGAGCCAGGAAAGCATGCTGAGCAGGGCAGTGACAATTTCAGTGGCTCAGTCTGGCTGCTGTGCTGAGAGTCGCGTGTAGGAGAATAAAGGAGGCTGGGGCACAGTGTGTGCACAGAAGGAGATGATGACTCAGGTGGGGCAGAGGGGGAAGATGTGAAGTGCTCAGTCTAGATACGGTTTGAAGCGCTCAGTCTAGATAGGGTTGAATCCATCAGCATTTGCTAATGGATTGGATGTCGGGTTTGAGAGAACATGAGGTGTCCAGTCCGAATGCTGCCCTCATCTTTGATGATGTTGGTCCGAGCAACTGGGACAGAATTGCTTTAAGCAAGATTGAGAAGGCTGTGGGTGATTTTGGGAAGGAAGTAGACAAAGATCAAGAGGTTTTTACAGTTGCACAAGAAATAATACCAAGAATCAATAACTGATCACATCAAATTATAAAGCTTCTGCACCACAAAGGAAACCACCAATTGAGCGAAGAGACAACCTACAGAATGGGAAATATTTTTTACCAGCTACTCTTTAGACAGAAGACTAATATCAAGAATATATAAAGAATTGAAAGAAAAAGACTGACCAAATTTAAAGACTCAATAAAAAAGGGCATTTGATATATATAAACTCTACTCAGATGAAGAAATACAAAAAGTGAGTGAATATATGAAATAATGTTTAGCATCACTGGCCATTTGAAAATACAAAGCAAAACAACACTGAGATTCATCACACCCCAGAAAGAATGGCTATCATTAAGGAATCAACCAATAACAAACGCTGGAGAGGTTACGGGGAGTGGTGGGGGAGTGACAACACCTCACTGTTGCTGGGAAAGTAAGATTTTATAACCACTATGGAAATCAGTATGGAGATTCCTCAAAAGAACTAAAAATAACAATTCCATTTGAAGCAGCTATTCCCCTTTTAGGTATCTTCCCCAAAGAATTAATGACATTCTACCACAGGGATGTATGCATATCCATGTTTATACCAGCACAATTCATAATATCTGAATCTTAGAAGCAGCCTATATGCCCATCAACAGATGAATGGGTAAAGAAAATGCAGTATTTACACAAAATGGAATACTACTCTGCCATAAAGAAGGATAAACTGTAGTCATTTTTAGGAAAATGGGTGAACTTTGAAATCATAATATTAAGTGAAGTAAATCAGACACAAAAGCTTAAATAGCACATAGTTTCTCTTATATGAGAAATACTATATATGAATAAAGTACAAAATAAAAGACAGGTGATAGAAAAAAGAAAAAAATTATTGTTGCCTAGCATGGACAATTTACCTAAAGATGTACCTTGATTTAGTGTGTTTTATATTTTATGCTTTATATTTTTTGTCTGTTAGTCTGGCTGTTAATCTGCATGTATGATAATTAACTTGATAAGGACTTATAATGTAAATAAATAAATCTTTTTAAAAAACAGTTAGATTTTTGCAGGATGATAACAAGTTTGAGCCCAATCCAGGCAATTTGGAGATAATGTCTCAAAATGAAATATAAAAAATGTAGCTCAGAGCTCCCTGAATTCAATCTCCAGTACAAAAAATAATGTTCAATTTCTTGCTTATTTATTTACTTATTGCTCTATTTCCAGGCCTTTTATTATTTTTCACTTTGAGACACGGTCTCCCTAAGTAGCTGAATTGCCCAGCCTGGGCTCAAACTTGTCATCCTCCCGCCTTGGCTTTCTAGCATGCTGGGATTGCAGGTGTAAGGTTGAGATTTTTATCTGCCACCTCAGTGGAAATGTTGAGCAGATAGTGGACACTGAACTTGAACTTGGTAGGAGAGGCCCAAGTGGACCTTTCGTTGACCAAGAACACCTGTGTGAAAGCTGCTTCCCTTGTGTGGGCCTCCCTTCTTTCACTTCTGCTCTCAGGGGCGAAGCTGGATGTGGATGAGGAGTCTGTTCTTAGCGCATGAAGCTGGGTACCCTCCGCTCTTTGCTGTCCTCTTGGTTTATCTTCTCCAACTCCCAGTCTCCCTGTGCTATTACGGTTGCTCAGAGCTCTCCAACTCTAGGCCCTTCTCACATACTTTTTCTTCCAAAGCCCCAGGAGAGTAGCAGCAGAGACAGGGAGCAGGCTCAACGCCTAGGTTGGGTGGAGCGTGGTTGCGGTCAACCCAGGCTCTCAGGGTCACTGTCTATTGGCATCATCTTCAGAAGCAACTCGTTGGAATAAAGCGCTAGGGTATGGCAATTAGTGACTTCTTTGAACCAATCCATACAATTAACTTTTTCTTTGGTGGTCACATTTCTCATGTTTGCAGAAAGGATTTTTTCCTGTGATGCTGTAGCAACATGTAAGTCAAGTCAATTAGTGTGTAAATACTGGAGAGTTTCTTGGACCTTTGCCTGAGTCTTCCTTTCTGATTCCCTGTTTTGTATCACGTTGCCCTGAGGTCCCATCTGGCACTATCTGTTCTTAGCTGCACCAAAATGCAGAAGGTCCCTGAGCTTTTCCACTCTTGGAAATTTACAGATGGCTTACCTCCATAACTTCAGAGCAGCCGGACCTGGTGCCAGCGGGTTGAAGAATGAGCTGCTGTTTCTTAGTTGTGTGGCAATAGCACAAATGCTTTTGCCATGTGACCAGAAGCCAATCAGAGACAATGTCAAATTTGGGTGTCCCAGTGCACATGGAAATGCTCTAGTTATTAACCAGAATGAACTCTTCTTTCCTTGCCAACCCACACTATTCCTGAATCGTGCTCTTATGGAGTGCACATTGATGTACATGGATATACTTGTAGGAAGCATGGAATTATTTATTTTCTCATCAAGTTATTCTGACTTAATTGCATAGAAACCTTATGGGGCTTTGGAAATCTTCTGTTTATGAGTCACAGAAATTAACTTTCTCTTCATAAGAGCTCTTTATAAAGAGAAAAAAGTAGAGCCAAATGCTTGTGCTTTGAACTTGAGTTGCCTTTCTGTGACTCGCTGAAACCTGAACTTGGGTGCCTATTAGTTGTAGCCTTACCTTAGTTTTGAATTTAAATTATTCAGCTTCTGCCCACAAGAGAAGGTCTGAGTGAATGTTTCAACGTGGATTTCACCCATTTCTGAGCTCAGTCTTTTTCCTCTCTTGTCCCCATTGTCTAGGTGGCCTCCAAAGGGACTATAAGGAGCCAGTAGAACTCTGCAAAAAAGTGGCCATGCAGGGTTTTAGAAAACCTGTAGAGAATGTAGGTGCACAGGAGATTGTATTAAACTGACACCTACTAAAACATTTAACTGAAGATAAGTGTAAGGAATCCCAACAAAGTTCTGGTTTTTCCATAATGACTGCTTCAATTGTATTTTGGTTTTTTTGCTTTTGCAGTAGGGATGGAAACCAGGGCCTCCTGCATGCTAGGGCAATCTTGCACTCTCACCACTGAGCTATACCTACAGCCTCAGTTTGTTTGTTTCTTTGTTTTGACACCAAATCCAGGAACACTTTGCTACTAAACTACATCCCCAGCCCTTTTAAAAAATTTTGAGACAGTGTCTAACTAGGTCACTATGTTGCCAAGATTGGGTTTGAACTTGTGATCCTCCTGCCTCAGTGTCCCAAGTAGGTGGGATCACAGGCACATGAGCACCTCCATGACCAGCTTCTGACCCTGCCTTATATCTGGGAGTCCAACAACCCATAAGCATCTCCCATTCCCATAGGATTTGAGTGGCTCGGATTCCTCTTTGGTGGCCTTGGCATTGGCAATGTGCTCAGCAGTTGTGCTGTCTCACTATATTTTCTGAGATCAGGGAAGAGAAGGACCCCTCACTGATCACTGAGAGCTCTCAGCCACCTAGCCTTGTCTCATAAGTCTTTTCTCAGATGAAAAGTAGCTTGACTTTTTAAACTTTGCAGTGCCCCTCTTTCACAAGAACATAAGGCAAGGGCTCCAGAGACTAGACTGAGAACATGTGAGGGACCCCATCCTGGGTGGTTGTACTTGATGTACTATCTCCAGACTGATCAGCAGGGGTCCCAGACAAGCCAGTGTGTCTCTACCCCTCTCCCTCTGAGAATAGAGACCTTATTTTCCTGAGGTATCTGCACAATTGGCATCCCCTTCCTCTTTTCTTTGTTCCGAAATTCCTAATCCATTAGACTCAGGGATTTGCTACATAAAGCCCCTCAATCCTCTTCACTATTACATTCATTCTGTGTAGGTTGAAGAAGAGTCTTGTCTTCTTCCTCCTTTTTCTCCAGCTTCTCATACTTCTTTGTGACAAAAATAAACAACATAACCTGGTGTGGTGGTATATGCCTGTAATGCCAACACTCTGGGAGGCTGAGGCAAGTTTGAGTCTAGCCTGGGTAATTTAGCAAGACCCTGTCTCTAAGAAACGAGAAAGGGATGTAGTTTAGTGCAAAAGCCCTAGGGTCAATCCTCAGTTAAAGAAAAGAAAAGAAAAGAAAAGAGCTCTCTCCCTCTCTCTAAAACTAAGTTTTGCATTTTTATCTGTACAATTTGGTAGCATAATTATATTTGCTGTGCTTGATAATAATCAATTATTTGCAAACTATCTCACCATCTCATACAGAAACTCTGTACCCACTAAACAATAACTCTAGTCCCCACTCTTTTTAGTTTCTGGTAGCTTCAACTCTACTTTCTGACTGTATGAATTTGCCTATTCTAGACATGTCATATAAATGGAATCATGACCTATGTGACTTTTGGCATGGACTGACTTCGTTTAGGATAATGTTTTCAAAGCTCACAAATGTTGTAACACATGGTAGAACTTCATTCCTTTTTAAAGGCTAAGTAGTGTTCCATTATGTGGATATACCACATTTTGTTTATTCACTCATCTGTTCATAGGCATGTGGGTTGGTCCTGCTTTGGGGCTACTGTAAATAATGCTACTATTAGCATTATTATATTATATTATACAAATATATGTTTATGCCTGTTTTCAGTTCTGGGGGCATATATTTGGCAGTGGAATTGTATATGGTAATTCTGTTTAATATTTGAGGGACCACTAAACTTTTCTTCATAGCAGCTGAATTATTTTACTTTCTGGTCAGCAATGAATGAGTTACTATAGCTCCATATCCTCTCTAATAGTTATTATTTTTGCTTTTTAATTATACCATTCTAGTGGGTGTAGTGTCGTTTAGATCTGATGACTCATGATGTTGAACATTTTTTATGTCCTTATGAGCCATTTGTATATCTTCTTCATTCTTTTCTTCCTTTTCTTTCTTTTTTTTTTTTTTTATTGGTACTGGGGATCAAATTCAGGACCTTGCACTTGCCAGGCAGGCACTTGTGCCACTGAGCTATATCCCTGGCCCTTGCATATCTTTTTAAAAGAAATATCTATTCAAATCCTTCATCCATTTTAATTGAGCTGTTTGTCTTTTTGTCGTTGAGTTTCAGTTCATTTGTGTATACTAGATATTGTTACAATTTTAGTATATATGCTGCCAAAGCAAGCACTATATACTGGATATTATACCCTTCTCAGATATATGATTGAGAAACATTTTCTCCCACTTGTGGATTTTTTTCACCCTTTTGACAGTATTCTTTCATGTGTAAAAGTTTTAAATTCTGATAACCTTCAATTTATTTATTTTTTTCTTTTTTTCTGTGTGCTTTTGGTGTCATATTCAAGAAACCACTGCTAAATCTAAAGTTATATAGATTTCCCCTTTGTTTTCATTATAAAGATGTTGTATTGACATGATTATTTAATTCAGAAACTAATTTCTTTTTCCTTTTGTTTTTTGTTATTTTGTTTTTCTTCTGGTACCAGGAATCGAACTTATGACCTTGCACTTGCCAAGCAGGTGCTGTGCTTCTGAGCTAAATCCCCAGCCCCCTAATTTCTTTTTAAAATTTCATCTGTGGCCTATTGGTTGCTCAGGAGGGTGTTAATAAATTTTTATGTGTTTATGTAGTTCTTGTGGTTTCTTTTCTCAATGATTTTTAATTTCACTGTACTATGATCTGATAATATGCATGGAATAATTTTAATTCCTTTGCATTTACTTAAGCATGTTCTATGAGATACTATGTGGTCTAGTTTGGAGAAAGTCCCATGTGCTGCTAAAAAGAAGGTGTATTCTGCTCTTGTGGGGTGGAACACTCTATTGATATCTACTGAATCCTTTTGTTCAATGAGTTGGTTCAGCTCTGATATTTCTCTGTTAATATTTTATCTACTTGATCTATCTGTGACAGTGGGGTATTGAGTTCTCCCATTACAGTTGTATAGGTGCTTATCTGATTTTTCGTATCCATTGGTGATTGTTTCATATAATTGAGTGCATTATTATTTGGTGCATACTTATTTATGATTATGATCTCTTTCTCTGGTATTTTTCTCTGAACAAGTATGTGGTGATCTTTTTTGTCTCTTTTGATCAGTCTTGTCTTGATATTCACTTTTTCTGCAAATAGAATAGCTACCCTTGCTTTTTTTTCTGGGTTCCTGTCATGACGTATTGTTTTCTCATTCTTTAGCTTTTAGTTTATGAATTTCCTTTTGAGTTAAATGTGTTTCTCTTATGTACCATGTTGTTGGGTCTTGTTTCTTGATCCATTCTACCAATCTGTTTCTTTTGATTGGTGAATTGAGACCATTTACACTAATGGTTATAACTGATATGTGTCGACTTATCCTCATCATATTATTTTCATCTTGTTGGTTCTGTTCTTTGCCTTCTATTTAATTACCTCCTTTATCTGGTGGATTCATTCTACTGGGACTCATGGAAGTGTTGTATTCTGGAATATTCTTCAGAACTTTTGGAGTGTTGATTTGGTGGTCATAAATCCTTCAGGAGTTATTTATCTTGGCAGTATCTTATTTCTCCACTAACTTTGAAAGATAATTTTGCAGGGTACATCAATCTGGGCTGGAGGCTGTTTTCTTTTGGGGCTTGAAATGCTTTACTTCAAACTCTCCTTGATTTAAGGGCTTGTTCTGTGAAATCTGCTGTGATTCTGATGGGTTTTCCTTTATAGGTGATTTGTTTCTTTTCTCTGACAGCTTCTAATATTTTGTTCTTGTGTTGAGTTTCTGGAATTTTGATTAGTATATGCTTTGGTGTAGTTTTTTTTCTGATCACTCCTAATTGGAGTTTGGTAAGCTGCACTTAACTGTATGTCAACTTCTTTTTACATGCTTGGGAAGTTTTCTGTTATTACTTTTGTGAATAGGATTTTTAGGTCCTTTGTGGTATCTTCTGATTTTTCAGTGACTCCTATTAATCTTCATTACAAGCATTGTTAATTTCCTACCACTTTGTTTGTAACTCTGTATTGTCTGTACACTTCTTTTGCTGTTTTGTAAAAGGTTGTCTGTGTGTTAATGTTTTCCTACTTTTATTTTTAAAATAAAATAATAAAAAATATCTTCATTGCTGTTAAGTTGATTTTTTTATGGTCCCTTGCTATTTTTAAGTAGCCTTTTATTTGATGATAACTAACCACAGACTTGGCTTCTAGATCTGATATTCTGTCTTCACATTGGTGGATTCTACTGTGTATACCTTCAATAGAATTTTTAATTTCTTTGATATCTTTTTAAATCTGTTTTATGGCCTCTAGTTCTTTCCTATGTTGGGCATTCATGGTTTGCATCATTTTCTTATCATTTTCTTTTTTTTATCTATATTTACTCTAGATTCACTAACTATGCCCTTCATTATAGTCATTATCTGTTTAGTTAACTGTGCAATTATTTCTGATTTTTTTTCTAAAGTCTCATTCATTTGCTTTGCTACTTCTGCTGCTACCATTTCAGAAAGTCCTAGGTGGATGGCTTTTGATTTTTTCCATCTCAATGTCCCCTGGATTTGCCTTGGGTGAGCCAAAGTTCTGGGGTTTTATCTTGATTCCATATTTTCTCTTTTTTAAAACATTGTTTACTGCATTGATGCTTGTAAATTGCTTAAGGTAGGTAGCTTTGATACTAGTATGAAAACATCTTTAGAAAATGATTACTTTTCAGAGATATCTTCTGCACATATCTGGCCTTTGGCTTGTGAGTCTGTCTCCAAGGTCTTGCCTCTTTGATTTGTTAGAGATTAAGGTTTGGTGTCTATTTCACCTAGCACCCAGTTCTCTGGTAGTGAACTATGGTATTGTTTATGACACTCAGCCAATCTCGGTACTGACCTAATGGAAGAATAACTGATCATAACAACTATGTCTCCTTGGCTAAAGTAGTACAGTCAATAATAACAATAGTATCAAACACAGTCCAGAAAATAACAAACTATGATAACTATTAATTTACCACCTTTAACCATAGGTACAAGCTTTAGAGTTACATAACAAACTCTAAAATCAATCACAAAATTATATATGGTAAATATCCACTTAGTGATTTTATTTTCAGGGGGAAAATTTAAAAGGGTTAAGAGGAAAGAAATAGAGAAATAAAAAACGGAAATAGATTAGAAGAAAGGCTGAAGGGCAAAAGAAGATTATTCAAGCTTTGGAAAACTGGTGAAGACAGGAGAGAAAGAAAAAAAGAAAAAACAAAAACAAGAGCAAAAGAAACAAAAATATTAAAACAATGTTCACTCTCAAAAAAACAAAAACAATTGAGAAAAATCAAGCAAAAAAAATTGAAAATTTTAAAAAATCAAAGAAAAGCCATGATAAAAAATAAATTTCTCTGTGACTTTAAGCCTGTGGTTATCTTCTGGTGTTTGCAGTTCTGTGGTAGTGTCCAAATCAGAGCCCAGATCCATGCTGGGTAATCTCAGTAAATCTGCATTAGGATTAGGAATGGGTACTGGATAATCCCAGAAGGTGTGCAGCAAGTTTAGGGTGAGGTGCTGATTCTGGTGCTTTCAACCCCTCAGAAGTTCAGGCTGATCCTGGCTTCTGGCTATTGGGCTGAGGCCTGAGTCATTCAGCCAGCAACTCTCTGGGTGGCCGTCACCAGTCCAACTATGGCTCCTTGACCCTGGATGTCTCCTACAGCTGTCCCTTACCCAGTTACTGTGGGATTTCAAAACTGGGAGCCCTGAGATCTCTCCAGAGAATTCAAGCAGTCACCTGGACTGAAGTCATTCACTGGCAGTTGCAGTACACAGTGTCCATTGCTTCACTTCACTGGTGCATTTTTTCCTGGAGGCCTCTGGACTCACCCACCCACACTGTGTGTCTGTAGATTTGATACCTCTCTCTCATACCACAAGCTTGGAGCACAGGGTGTGGGGAATGCAGTTTTCCTCCTGTTTATGCGCTGCACTCTGTCTCCTTACTTTCTCTGCTGCTTCCAGTTTCCCCTTCAGCTCCTTCCTGGGCCTGAGGATCCACCTCCCGCCTTTCACTCTCTTCCAAGTTGTTATTTTCCAGTGTCTGTGTTCTGAATCTTGGAGAGGTTCATTTTTTGCTGCTTACCTCTCCTCCATCCTCCCAGAAGTTCTGTTATTTCTACCCAAGGACGATATATCTATGAAACAACTTGTAAAGAGATAATGAAGCTTGGTAGTTTTTCCCATTTATGAGTACTTACTTGCTTAGATTGCTTATCCTTGCCTTTATCCTTTTCTAAAGAGAAACCCTTAGTTCATGGTATTACCTACTTTTGGATTAAAATCTGACTTGTTCATAGTTTCCTCCTTCAACACCCTCATTTTGTTTGCCAGTCCACTGAACCCTGCTGTTCTCTTTCTATACTGCTGATTTCATCCTCTGTTACTATATCCATTAGTACAACTGCTCCTTACCAATCAGAAGACTTATTTTACTCTCCAATGTTTCATCTCTCACATATTTCTTAGACAGATCAAATCTTAGTGTACCAGAGTTTGAAAGTACCTTGGGGCACCATATCTAAAGGTTTTCAAACTGTGCCTCGATCACAAAAAGAAGTTTCAAGGACCACAATGGTAAAGGAATTGCAGGCAGATAATGAGACTGCCACTCTTATTTATGGAAAGCTATAAAATTTCATCTGTTTTATACATTGGGGCTCAGTGGATAGTCTTGCTTGGAGAAGGGGTTGGTTGCTAATTTTTAAGTGCTATTAATAGAGATCAACTTTGGATGAGGAGAAAAAGGAACTGTCTCAACCTTTGAACAAATGGACTTAATAAATATATACAGTGTTCTACCCAACAACAGAATACACATTCTTTTCACCAGCACATGGGCCTTTCTCTAAAATAGACTGCATACTAGCGAATAAAACATACTTAAGTAAATTCAAAAGAATAAAAATTTTACCATGTATACTCTCAAATCACAGTGCAATGAACCTATAAATCAATGGTACAGAAAACCATGAAAATTATGGAAACACATGGAAATTAAATAATACACAATTGAGTAATCAATGGGTCAAAGAAGAATTTAAGGAAGTAATAAGACAGTTCCTAAGATTAAATGATAATGCCAGTTCAATATACTAGAATTTGTGGGATACAATAAAAGCAGCCCTAAGACAGAAGTTTATAGCTATGATTGCTCACATAAGAAAAACAGAGTGAGCACAAATAAATAAGTTAATGATGCATCTCGAGGTCTTAGAAAAATCCAGAATCTAGAGCTGGTACAAGTAAATACATTATAAAGATCACAGCAGAAATCAATGAAATGTACACTAAAAAACAGTACAAAAATCAATAAACTGAAGATCTGGTTCTTTGAAAGAATAAACAATATAGACAAACCCTCAGCCAATCCTACCAAAAAGGAAAGAAAATACCAAATCAATGCAGTTTGAAAAGAAGAGGCAAAATCATAGTGGACACCACCAAAGTCTAATAGATTACTAAAAACTACTCTACAAACCTGAATGCCAATAAACTGGAGGACTCAGAAGACATGAATAGATTCCGACACACATATGAATTACCAAACTGAACCAAGTAGACTTAAGACCCCTGAGTAATCCAATAGTAGGGAATGAAACTGAAGCAGTAATTAAAAAAAAAACCTACCAACCAAAAAATCCCACAACCTAATGGATTCACTGATGAATTCTACAAGAACTTGAGGCAAGATCTAATGCCAGTACTCCTTAAATACCAATTAAATTGAAAGGAAATTATTCCCAAGTCCTTCCTGTAAGCTAGCATTAGCCTGATTCCAAAACCAGGCAAAGATTCAACCAAAAAAGAGCTACAGGCCATTTTCTCTAACATAAAAATCCTCAACAATACACCGGCAAACAGAATATAACAAACCATCAAAAAGTTCATATACCATGACTAAGTGGGCTTTATCCAGTGGATGCAAGGATGGTTCAACATATGCAAGTCAATAAATGTAACTCATTACATAAAGAGAAGCAAGTACAAAAATCATGTGCTCATCTCAATAGACACAGAAAAAGCCTTTGCCAAAATCCAACATCTATTCCTGAAGAAAATAGCTATGGAAAGACCTTATCTCAATCTGATAAAAGCCATTTCTAACCAACTTACTGCCAACATCATACTAAAAGGGGGCAAAACTGAAAGATTTCCTTCTCCTCTGAAATCAGGAACAAGACAAGTATGTCCACTATCACCACTCCTATTCAACACAGTACTCTACACAGTAGCCAGAACAATCATCATAGAGAAAGAAATAAAAGAGTTATGTATAGGAAAGGAAGAATGCAGAACATTATTGGCAGATGCCATGGTCCTCTACTTCCAAGACTCAAAAAATTCCACCAAAAGATTCCTAGAATTAATAACCAAATTCAGCAATGTACCAGGACACAAAATTGACACAAAACAGCATCCCTGTACATTAATAATGTACTTATTGAGAAAAAAATAGGGAAACAATACCATTCACAATAGCATCAAGAAAAATTAAATTCTTAGGAATTAACCTAACCAAGAAAACAAAAGACCTCTACAATAAAAATTGCATTACTCTGAAAAAGAAGATTAAAGAGAACATCAGAAAATGGAAAGTGATCTCATATTCCTGAATAGGCAGAACCATTATAGTCAAAATAGCTATATTTCCAAAACTGATATATAGATTTAATGCAATCCCAACTAAAATACCAACAGCAATTCCTCACAGATCTTAAGAAAACTTTCCTAGGGCCAGGGATATAGCTCAGCAGCATAAGCACCTGTCTGTCAAGCACAAGGTCCTGAGTTCGATTCCAGGTCAAAAAAAAAAAAAAAGAAAACTTTCCTAAAACCGATGTGGAATCAGAATAGACCCAGAATAGTAAAAGCAATCCTATGGCAAAACCAAAGCAGTAGGCATCACTATCCCAGATTTGAAGGTATACAGTGATAAAAACAGTATGATATTGGCACAAAAAACAGAGATATGGATTGATGGAATAGAACAGAGGATGCAGAAACATTTCCAGGTAAGTGAGTTATTTGATCATTGACCAATGAGACCAGAAACATACACTGTGGGAAAGATAATCTTTTTAATGAATGGTGATGGGAAAAATTGGACATCCACATGCAGAAGATTGAATATGCACCCATATATCACACCATGTACTAAACTAAAATAAAAACAGATCAAATATCCAAATGTTAAAACAAAAACACTTAGTCTGCCAGAAGATAAAATAAGATAAAACTCTTGAAGACAGAGGCATAGGCAAGGACTTTCTGAACAGAACCCCAATGGCACATGAAGTAGTACTAAGGATCAACAAATGAGATTATATCAAATTAAAAACGTTCTGCACAGCAAAGGAAACAACTAACAGAGTGAAGAGACAGCCTACAGAATGGGAGAAAATTTTTTCCAGCTATTCCTCAGACAAAGGGCTAAGATCTAGAATAGATAAAGAACTCAAAATTGTTTCTCTTACATGAAAAACCATATATATATATATATATATATATATATATATATATATATATATAAAACAGACTAAGAGAGATAAACAAGAAGTAGGGAGAAGTCCAAATACTTCTGCCAATTATATATTCCATTGCTTCAAAAATATTTTAATATATATGCTTATTTGTTTCATTTATACTACTAGCTTATCTTAGTTCATTGAAAAGAAAGTTTTGTGTTATTACCTGTTTGTTTCTTTCTTATAAGAATCTTTGTGGTTAATGTCTTGCACTCTTAGAAACTACTTTGAAGATAATGATATACAATATTTTAACTATTATTATCCTCTTGTTGTTTGATTATGAAATTTCATCTTTGAGAAAATAAAGAGGTAGAAAAACTAGACCCAATAAAAAGATGAGCAAATGAAATTTATAGACATTTCTCTGAAGAAGTACAAACGGCTAATAAATCTATCAAAAAATGTTCAACATTTCTGGCCATCAAAGACACGTACATTAAAACAATATTTAGATTCTATCTCATTCTATAAAGAGTGACAGTCATCAAGAAGTCAAACAATGACAAATGCTGGTGAGGCTGCAGGGAAAAAGGAACCTTTCTACATTGTTAGTGGGAATGTAACCACTATGGAAATCAGCATGGAGGTTCCTCAAAAGCCTACAACTACAAATTCCATTTGACCCAGCTACATCATATTAAAATAATACATGCATACTCATGTGTATAGCAGCACAATTCATAACAGCTAAATCTTGAAAGCAGCCTATATGTCCATCGACTGATGAATGAGGAAAATGTATTTATGCACAACAGAGTACTACTCTGCCATAAAGATAAATTTGAGTCCTTGCAAGAAAATGGATGCACCCTGAGACCACAACGTTAAACGAAATAAATAAGAGACTCAAACTTAAATACCCCACGATTTCTCTCATATGAGAAACCCAAAATATAAATAAGGATCAAAATAAAACACAGATATTAGCAAGTAGGGGGAGACAGATTTTGTTTAAATGGACAGGGGATCAAAAGATGGAGAAGGGGAAGGGATGCATGGCAAAGGGGATGAAAAAAAGAATGAAGATGCGTTATGTACATATACCAACTCCCCACAAGGAATGTAGCCATTATGCAATGCATGTAGTAATAAAAAACCAAAAGTAGAATAAAACCCCACAGGGGATATTACTTCATACCCAGTGTGGGTGCCCATAATAAAATGATAGATAAGAACAAGTGCTAGTGAGAAGGTGGAGAAATTGAAACCCTCATACATTGCTGGTGGAACAGGAAAACGGTGCAGTCACTTTGGAAAGCAGTTTGACAGTCCCTGAAATGATTAAACATAGAGCTACTGTATGACTCAAAAACTCCACTGATAGATATATCCCCAAGAGAAGTGAATGCATAGTTCCACGCAAAAATTTGCATATGAATGTTCATAGCAACATTTTTCATAATACCTTAAATATCCATCAACTGATAAATTAATAATACACATAATTTAAAAGATAAATTCATACAATGGAGTAGTCATAACAAAGAATGGAGTACTGATGCATGCTACCACATATATGGACCTTGAAAATATTATGCCAAGTGAGAAAAACCGGACACACAATGTTACTTATTTTATGATTTTTTTTATACAAAATGAGCAGAATAGGCAAATTTATAGACAAGAAGTCAATTAGTGCTCGCCTAGAGCTGGGGGTGATGCGAGAAAAACAGGAGTGAAGACAGTGAGTACAGGTTTGCTTTGTGTGTGTGCGGCGATGAAAACGTAAACTTGATTGTGGGGATGGTTGTACAACATAGCAAGTATAGGAAAAACCAACGAATTCTACCCTTTCAATGGGTGAATTGCGTATGCAAATTATATCTCAATAACACCATAAGAAATGAGACAAAGGAAATTATGGTGGGATCCATCAGTGGTCTACATTGCTTACATCGTTTACTATCTGGCCCTTCACAGGAAAGGTTGGCTGAACCCTGCTCTAGCCCAGTTCTCCCTATTTCCATAACAGGACCGTGATCAGAGGAGGACAGAGTGTGGTACCTGTATGCTCACTGGGCTTCCTGAGCTGTTTTCAGCTGTATTAGCACACACTGGAACCCCGAAGTGAAGCACTTTTCACTAAAGGGTTTGGAGATGAAACCCTGAGGCCCTGTTACTAAAGGTTTCCCAATCTCAAACATCAAACTCTAGGTGAAAGTAGAGAAGTTGAGCAACTTTTCCTTCCTTCAGATGTTTCCAGTGATACCTGCTAGCTCTGTGCTACTTGGGATTTGAAAACACAATTTATTTCCTTCACTAAAGCCTAGTCTTCTAACACCCTGCAACATTCACAAATTGCTTCAGTAGAAAAAAATCCTTAGAAACTGCACTAAGTAAGAGTCTGTATCCCTTATCATAAAACATTTAAAGTAAATTTTAAGCACGGATTTAGAACAGAAATTGAAGGGTGACTCATCTTGCTCCTTTAGGATCAAAGGTGTGGCATACCCTCTTGCCATACAAATGGGCCTGCTTGGCTCTAGGGAAGGTACTGAGCAGACCGTTGTGCCTGCCCCTCCATTCGTAGCCAGGTGTCTGAGTTACTGTTTCTCATTGCTAAGACAAAATATCTGACACCCAAAGTTAAAGGAGAAAAGGCTTATTTAACTCACAGTTTGTAGAGGTTTCAGTTCATAGTTGGCTGGCTCCAAGGCGGGGTGGCATGGCAGAGGGGCATTGCAGCGGAGAAACAGTTCATGATTGGCAGAAGGCAGCAAAGTAGGAAGCATCAAGTGACAAGTGAGGACAGCAGCCATCTTTCTGTCCCTTGTGTTCTATCCAGGCTTCACACCCTTAGGGCGGTTAGCACTCACACACAGGGTGGGCCTTCCCATTGTCCACACCCAGAATTATGCCACACCAATCAGTGGACTAATTTAGTAATCACACACACATTTAATCCCAGTATCATGTGCTGTAGATCCAGCCACCTCTGGAAAGCCCCACTTAGTACAACACGAGGCTTTGGAGGGCCATCTAGACATAAGCCATAACACCTGGCTTTAGATGTCTGCGAGGCTGTGTGTTTCTCCAAATCCAACTAAACTGTGTTCTCTTTCCAGCGGGTAGCAGTGTACACAGTATATGATGATGATGTCATCACCCTTTCCAGAGTGCATCTTGTGAGGCCCTCTTTGTCCATGGCCATAGGGAAGGTTCCTGGCAGCAGAGCCTTGCTTGGAGGCAGCAGTCTCCTGGAGTCTCTTCAGCTTTTCTCCCTACAAACCTTTTGGCCTCTATTCTGACTTGCAGGGAGGGTCTAGAACTGTTCTCATTCCTGGCCTACTTCTCTGTGCCATCCCACCCCCCTCTTTACAGCACTAGAGTCCTCTACCACTTAGCTACAACCCTGGCCTTTTTTGATTTTTATTTTGAGATAGATTCTAACTAATATGTCCAGGCCAGGCCTGAATTTGCAATCCTCCTGCCTCTTCCTCCTGAGTCACTGTTATAGCTTGGGTCTAGATTTCCCTCCAGAGCCTCATGCAGTCATGGTGGGGGGGTTTTTTTTAGAAATGCCTAGATCTAGAGTGAGTGGTGCTGGGATCAAGGATTTGTGATTACTATATCAGTCCACTGATTGGCTTGGCAAACTTATAACTGGGATTACGAATGTGAGTGCTATACCTGCCTTAGGGTAGGTAGCCTGTATAAAATATAAAGGACAGAAAGAGGGCTAATACATTCTCACCAGACTGCTTACCATCAACTATTTCTCTTCTGTGATGCCTCTCTGCCATACCACACTGCCTTGGAGCCAGCCAACTATGGACTGAAACCTCTACAAACGGTGAACCAAACAAACCTTTCCTTCTTTAACTTTGGGTGTCGAGTATTTTGTCTCAGCAATGAGAAAAGTAACTAAGGCAACCGGCCAACTTGTTTCCCTTTTTGTACTAGCCCCAACCCTCTCCATGTGTTCAACTTAGTTTTGGCTGTCTGGACTGGCACACAGGCCACTGGCTGCTGGAGAATTCTTGCAGCTTTCCTTACCTCTTTTTTGCATCTGGGGCTCCAGGTAAGCACTGGCTTTCTTATCATAAAATGAAAGACTGGCCCACAGTCTTGGCATTTCTTTTTTTGTAGCTTTGTAGTCAATTCAGTCAAATGGGATGTTGAATGCATTTGTCCATTTTCTTCTTTCTCCTATTTTCCTTGTGAAGGTCCAGAAAAATCAATCAACCCCTTGAGTATTTTTAATAGTTTTTACAAAAATTTCTGAGGCAAAGATGTTAATGGACAGAAATCTATTCCTACACAGATCTATTCCTATGTATGAGGTATGATTGGAGACTATGGTGAGTGTTTAAAGTTTTAAAAATGAATTAAAATAAAAGGCATGTTGCCGTTAATCACTCCCAAAATACTCCCTCTCACTTTGAATACATTTTCCTCATCATTCTCGCCATTTTCTGAAACAGTTCTGGAAATTCCTCTTTCATAAGTATCTTGAGTTGTGTTGCTGTGGCTGCTTCAGTGTCCTGAGTTGATTTAAAATGTTTACCTATCATTATCATTTTGACTTCAGGAAAGGGCCAGAAGTTGCATTGTACCAGGTCTGGTGGGTAAGGTGGATGAACACTCACTGTAACGACTTTGTTTACAAACTTGCCCTTCTGCTGGATGGCTCTTGGCAGCATCATTCACTATATTTTTCATCACATCTTGCAAAGACACTCATGAAAGAGGACTTCCAGAACTGCTTCAGAAAGTGACAAGACTTTTGGGATAAGTACGTTTGAAATGAGGGAAAGTATTTTGAAAGGAATTAATGGCAAGATGTCTTTTTCTGCAATAAAATTTTTAAAATGTAAACTGTCACCATATTTTTGGATCCTCTCTTTTATAGGCTGTGGAAGAAGGGAAATCCAGCTAAGGCTGAGAACAACAGTGCTCCTCGGATAATGCCTGGCACTTATGTAACCTTGAAGATGCGGGCAACCTGCACTGGAAATGCCCTAAACCATGATAGGAAGCCTCAGACATCAGACTTGAAATATTTATTTTCTGCTTTTCAGTCACATTTTCCAGCCCAGTTCTGAGGCTAGGAAACACAGAGACAGTTGAGCTATTTGTTTGGAGATTCTTCAGTGAAGTTGATGAGCTTCTCTCTTTCCAGGAGTGGTTGGGAATGCCAAGAAACTTCATGGATCATTTTGCTGCTCTTGATTCTCTCTCGGGTCATTGCTGGCCTTCATCCCAGGCCTCCTCTGGTAGCCAACTCCCTCATTCCAGCAATCATTTCTTTGCAGGAGTTTGCTTCTAACCTTTCAGCGTGTGTCCCAAATATTTAGTGATGGACTCAATCCAGTAGAATGATTTTTTTTTCTTTAACTCATTTAAATCACTTAGGAAAAATGAAAGCTGTAAGCTGAATAAACATTGCAGTTGCCTCAGCGCAGTCACTCCTGGCTGGAGCCTCCCCAGTGTAGCCATTCCTGGGGCCCTTTCCATTCTGCCGCTCACCTTCCTGGCCCATCCAAGGACACTGGGGCTTTAAGGAGCCTGTTACCATGTGCAGGGCTTCTTTGTACCCTGTCAGCCCACGGTGCTCCTTGAGCAATCATACCTTGACTTTTCTCTATACTCTCCTTTGTTTCCTTCAAGGCTTATTATAGGGTGTGACACCTGCATTGATTCTGTGATCCTGTAGCCTGATTCAGCTGCTCGGGCACAGAAAGAATCAGCCTCCCTCAGAGGGGGGCAGTACAGAGGGTAGGCACAGACAGGGCAGAGCTGCCGCAGGCTCGCTGGCTCTGTTTATCACTTGCTATTTTGAGACTTTCTTCCCATGGAAATGCCGCACGGCTCCAGTGCTAGAAAGAAGCATGAGATGAGTTCCATGTGAGGAAACATTTCGAGTGTGTTGCCACATCATGTTTATCTTCCAAGACTTGTTTAGGTGGTGGGTGCCCATGCAAAGTGAGGAAGAGATGTCTGTGGGCATTAGATTACCTGACTCCTGCAAGGCCCAAAAGGAGGGACAGGAAGAAAGGAAGGAATGAAGGGAGAGAGGGAGGAAGGGAATCGCTTGGTCCCACTTTTCTCTATAGTCCAAGGGAACATGTGTATTTGGCCTCAATTAGGGGTCTAACTGCTTTCACTTTCCTCAGAACTTGATGGGCTTGTGGAAGCAGCCCCAGTGAAGCCCTGTTTACTTAGTGGTCATTACGGCTGAAGCACTGGGAAAGCTATGACGAGTTTTCTGATCTAAGGTCACATATGGTTTTCAAGACATAGACTTTTTATTCACATAGCCCTTCTGCTTGTAAGAGGGGAAGCTCGCATCTACGATTCGCAGACAAAAGGAACACTCCAGCATTGAAGGAAGGACAGGGAGTCATGCGCAATAAGCAAAGTATTCAGGGAGTCCCCCGCCTGCCCCTAGGAAAAATAGAAAGCTTATTAAGGACAGGAAGAAGGCATTTAGCCTCACTTTCCCATCTTTGAGGGGGGGTTTACTTTAATCACATCTTTCAGTTCTTTTGCCATCCCCAGCACTTCCTGACTTCTCCTTGAATAGATCTAGGTGTCTCTCTGGAGCCTGCACGGTTCTCCTGCAGCTGGCTCTGTCGCCCTGCCTCTGATAAGCTGTTCCATATGGTTGGGCTCTTTGTTCCCACAGTGCTAGGTTTTATAGCTTCCCATTGACTTGGAATTTCTTACGTTTTTTTCAACGGGCTCTTCAGGGATTTGCACCTCCTGCTAATACACAAATTATTTTCTCAGTTGCGTCATGTCCACACCTAATTTTAGCAGCATTTTATAAGGAACTCTTCCATTTAAGGACCAGCCAGAGAAGAACATGGAGGAGGCTCTGCGGAATCTCACTTCTCCAGGCAAACATCTCAGATACCATCTTGTGCAGCCTGCTCAGAAGGAACACACCCCAAGACTTTTGTGATAATAAGTCAGAAGAGCACAGGTAAGAATGTTTGAGGCCCACCTGTAGCTATCTGTTCACCCAGTAGACAGGCCAGGCCTGTTTTTTGGAGATGAAGATAATCAGGAGGAAAACATGATTCAGGGAAATGAAATGAAGCCTCAAGGGGTAGAAGTTAGAATGGAATTGAGTTGGTTGCCCTCATCTCCCACAACAGATCAGCGAGCAGCAGGTTGGGGTCCCTCCATCACCATCTTTCTGATGCTAGTGCCTTAAATAACTTCAGTCTTGCTCTTTGCAACTGGTTTGCAACCTGCGCCAAAAATATAGGCAGCCTAATAGTCGCATTCATATCCATGCCAGGCTAACGTACCCAGGAAATAGTATGGTATAAAGCAGTGGTTTTACTGCTGTATATTAGAATCACCTGGGGAGCTTTGAAAACCTGCTCATACCCAGACCTCATCTCCAGGGACTGTGCTCTAAATGGCCTGGGATGGTGCCTGGGTGTTGGGATGCGTTACAGCTCCCCAAGTGATTCTAATGTGCAGCCAACATTAAGAACCACTAGTGTGGAGGAAAGAACTTGGCCATTAGAGCTAGTCAGAACTAGGTTCAAATCCTGGCTCTGCCCCGTAATAACAGTGGCCTCTCTTGAGCCTCCATTTCCTTGTCCATACACAAAGGATAATAATATTACCTCCAAGTCTCTAGTCAGACACACAGCTGTACTCTCAGCTACTCAGGAAGCTGAAGCAGGAGGATTGAAAGTTTGAATCTGGCTTAGTAACATAACAGAACTGTCTTAGTCCCTTTCTGTCCCTGGGACACAATACCAGACCCCCACAATTTAAAGGAAGAGAGGTTTATTTTCGCTCATGTTTTCAGTCAATAATCTGTTGGCTCCAAGGCAGGAGAACATGTCAGAGGGGCATTGTGGAGGAGAAGCTGCTCATGTCCTGACAGAGAGACAGAGATGGAAAAGGAAGGTGCCAGGGAGGGAGATTCACCCTACCAGGTCATGCCTTTAGTGGCCCACATGTTCCAGCCAAGCCGCACATCCTATATCACATTTAGCTATGTGACCCCCATGCTTCAATAATCTTCCAAAAGCCCTGCCTATGAGCACAGGAGGCGTTGGGGGAACACCTAGATATAAACCATAACAAAGAACCTGTCCCAAAATAAAATGAAAAGGGCTGGGAATATAGTTCAGTGCTCCCTGGGTTCAATCCCCAGTACAGCACAAAGACAAATAATAAGAATAAGCAGGGGCTGGGGATTTAGCTCAGCGGCACAGCACCAGCCTGGCAAGCGCAAGGTCGTGAGTTCGATTCCCAGTAGTGGAAAAAAAAAACCAAAAAAAAACAAAAAACAAACAAAAAAAAAAGAATAAGAATAACACCAATAAAACAATACTATTTCCATTGGAGGGAATGAGCTAATGTATATAAAACACTTCCTGCCTAGAACATAAGTCTCCACAACATGCAATACTACTTTTTAAAGTATGACATTCCAGAAGTTTATAGAAATTATCCCTCTTTAAATTTTGTCTAGGTTGAAATATATGAGGTAGAAAAAAGGCTAATGAGCTCGATTCAACAATGAGAACTAGGCTTTCTAGCCTAGAATGTAGTAACATTTTACTTCAATGAGGAGAGTTTAATGAGATATACAAAAAGTGGTCTGCATAATTTACAAATGTTTAGTTGTACAAAGACCAGATGAGGGAGACAGGATTTGACAATTTCTACGAAAATGACCTTGAGATTCTGAGCTGACCACAAATTAAATAAGTATGGGCAGTGCTGGGCAACTGCTAAGTCAACACATTCTATATTCCCAGGAAAAAGCAAAGGTGCCCAGAGTTGGCACCCACGCATGGGGACTCTGTTAGATTCATCATTATTATTATTATAGTTTTTTCCCTCCGGTACCGGGAACCGAACGCACGACCTTGCGCATGCCAGGCAGGCGCTTTTGCCGCTGAGCTAAATCCCCAGCCCCGGACTCTGTTAGATTCAGAGGAGGGCAATGCAAAGGTGAGTGGAACGTGTGTCACGTGGGGAACTGTTGAAGAAACCAGGGTTTGGGATGGGCTACTTTCACTGTCATCAAATCCTTTTGAAGGAGAAGGAATTGGCTGCTTCTGTGTTATACCAGAAAGCAGGACTAAAACCAGGGAGTACCAATTATAAGCAGGTATGTCTCAGCTTATCATTGGGTGCCAGCTCCAAGGAGATAATTAACTTTAATTTTAATTTTAATTAATTTTAATTTTCAAGATGGGATCTGGCTATGATGCTCAGGCTGGCCTGACACCTTGGTTCAGGCGATCCTCCTGCCACAGTCTCCCAAGTAGCTGGGGCTACATTTGTCCACCACCACTCTGGGCAAAGAGATCACTTTAGCAATTCTAAGAGACTATGGCTCTGGAAGAATCTGGTTCTTTTCAGCTCCTTGTTTGTATGGACAACCCAAGATCTAGTGGCAGCTCTGTCACTGTCAAGTTGTATGCTCATAGACAAGTCATTTCCTTTGGGCTTCAGCAAAATGTAAGCTAATTCATATCAAAGAAGCATGAAACATCGCTCAGCAAATATTTATTGAACATTTATTATGAGCTAGTCACTATACAAGACTTGTACTCAGATATTTCGGCCAATGAGGGCCATTTCAGTACTTATTCGCAGCATTTCTCTTTGTGACCTTTTAACACACATTCACCACAAGGTCCCCCATCCCCCCACTGGAGGTCTAGGTGTTGGGAATGAACTAACTGAAGACTCAAAGGGTTCTTAGACCAGAACAATAGAAGACAGAGGAAATGTGTAGTTTGAGGAGGCTGAGTGGGAATCAAATCCAGATTTCTCCATGAAGAAGATAAATGATCCTCAGAACAGGGTTTTTAAAGAAATTTCACTATAATCAGCTTTTTTTTATATCAGATCTGTGCATCAAAAGCATATTCTGCACATGGGTATATAGGGAGGCACATGGCAGGCTTTGGGAACCTCTGGTTCAGTGCCTAATTATATCCAATCTTGGCAAAATTCAATCTGAAATTTTTCAGTCTGCAGGAGAGGGACAGGTTAGATGGCCTTTTTAGTGAATTGCCAAGTACTGTGGGGCAAGAGCAAAGTACTTTCTGGAGCCATCAGGCTTGGAGGAACCTGACAAGAATGCAAACCTGAAGTTGGCCTGAATCGCTGTCTTAGTCTGGGGCTGGCACAGAGGGCACTCAGTCCAGAGTGGGCCAGGGGTCAGCTAGGGTATGGGAGACTTCTGCCCACCTTGCCTCTGGTTCTCCGAGAGCCTCTGGCATGTTCTGATTCCACCTCTGTGCTTACTGGAAGTGACCTACAGACGTGCTCTCAGGAGGAGCAGCTGTGCAGTCCGTGGTTTGGCTTCCTCGATGTAGCTAAGGGCATCACGGGCAACTCCAGGAGCCCTGTCCATCTGCTTTGGTGAACCTGGTGACTCCAGCAAGCCCTTTCTAGGCACCCACCAGAGGTTTCTGGTTTTGATTATGCTCTGTGTCTCAATTGCCTGGACTTGGCCTGGTGGATTCTGGAGCTTTCTTCTTTCCTCCCTAAATTCAGGTTCATTCTGTTACTTTGGGCCTGAATAAATGATATCTGCACTTGCCCAAAAAGTCTGGAATGTAGGCTGCCTATCCTATGATGGGCATATTCCTAGCCTGGGAATCTGGAGACCTGGGTTTTAGCCTCAGTTTAAGTACCAACCATGGCAAAACTTTCAAATCACTTTGCCTCTCTGAGCCTCAGTTTCCCTGTCAACGAAATTAGGGTATTGATCTGGCTGATACTCAGATTTTCTGTTTCTTTCTCTCTCTTTCTCTTTATATCTTTCCATCTACAATTTCCCTTCTATACTCATTACTTTTCTATCTGCCATCTTGTTTTCTTGCTTTCTCTTAATCCTCTTTTGCTACCTACCCATTATCTTTCTTTTCCCTCCACCTTTTCCAATCGTCTTTTCTCTTACTTTCCTTCCCAGCTGTTTTCCTTTCTGTGCCCCTATTCCCACTCTCTTACAGGCCCTCGTTCTCTCTTAAACATACACTAGAAGGAATGAAGCATTTTTATTTTTTATTTTTTTTTTATTTTAGAAATAAAAGGAGGAAAATACTAACAGATCGACAACGTTTTACAAAATAGCAAAGGATCAGTACAGACATTACAGAGTTACAAACAGAGTGGTAGGGAATTAACAATGCTTATTGTATTACATATTGATATCTTCAATGTAGTTTCTCATGAAAACACATATAGACATACAAAGCTAATCAACCAATGCCTCACTGACAGTTTCTTTCAGCAAGGAAATACAGGACAGTAGAACACCTGTGTTAACTATCCTGCATATACGTATATACAAACTTTCTCCTTCTTTCCCTTCTCTTTTCCAATATTCCAGTTATCCTTTACCTATGAGTGCTTTCCTATCAATTCCCAATGTCTATCATATCTCCTAGTTTAAATTAACTCTTTCAGGCTTTACACTAGAGAAACAATGCGGTGCTTGCACATGTATGTTTGATTTATTTCGCTTATGAGTATGGTCTCTAGTTGTGACCATTTGCCTATAAAAGCCTCGAGTGTATCTTTCTTTACAGCTGAGTAATATTCCATTATATAAAAGTACCACAATTTTCTTATCCAATCCTCAGTGGATGGACATTTGGGTTGCTTCCACATTTTAGCAATTACAAATTGTGCTGCTATGAACATAGGTGCACATACATCACTGTGATATGATGTTTTTAGATCTTCTGGGAAAATACCCAGAAGGGGGATAGCTGGGTTGAATGGGACCTCTAGGCCTAGTTTTTGGAGGAATCTCCAAACTGATTTCCACAGTGGTTTCACCAGTCTGCATTCCCACCAGCAGTGGAGAAGGGTTCCTATTTCTCCACAGCCTCGCCAGGGGAGATACCATGATCACGAATGAAGCATTTTTAAAAAATTTTAGTAGTCTTTTCTTTGTTACTGGGAATCGAATTCAGGACCTTGAGCTTGCCAGGCAGGCGATTGTGCTGCTAAGCTATATCCCTGCCCCCCCTTTTTTTAAAGAGAAAAGAAAACAGTAACAAATTAACAATAAGAAAGACAACAAAACCACACAAAACAACAAAAAGCTGCAGAATTTCAAAACAAGATGATAGGAAATTAACAATGGTTGTTATATGACACAGTGTTATCTTCAACGAAGTTGCTCAGATTACCAGATGTAAGAATGCAAGATTGATCAAACCATTAACGAGAATAAAAAATTTAAAAAGACATTAGAAATGATACAGAGCTTCACTAAACAAGATGGTAAGAATTCAACAGTGGTTGTTATATTGCATAGTGTTGTCTTCAGATCAGTTGTTCAGATTGCCAGATATAAACGTGTAAAATTGCTCAAAACATGTAAGCATTAACTTGAAGCATGTTTTTGAAGTATATTTGTTGACCCAAATACCATGGTCCACTTTTAAAGGCTCTAATGTGGGTTGCCTGTAGGTAAAAGCAGCTTTAGCACCTTCCCCTTCAAAAAGCAGTCACTGCCAACAGAAGTGGCTTTTGATAACCAAGTATGTCCTACACTTGACATTTGGTTTGCGGGTCAGTGGCCACCCCAGAGGAGAGGTTCCCTGCCCGTGGCTGTGGCATCTGACCCATTCAGTGAGCTTAGGCTGTGAGTAGGCCATTGCTAAAAATAGTTGGCCAGGGTGGGGTCATCTTCTGTGTAGCTTGAAACGTGATGAATCTGAAGAGAGAAGGGAGTGTGGTGCTTGCTATATAAAACCTTCAACACATGGCAGCCTGCAGTTTTTTTTTTCATGATAGAGCCCTTGTGTGACACTCCAGGCATCAGGTCTCCCTGAATCCCTGAGACTGTGTGCTTGAGTTCTTCTTCTTTTTTTTTTTTTTTTCCGGTACCGGGAATCGAACTCACAACCTCGCACTTGCCAGGCAGGCGCTGTGCTGTTGAGCTAAATCTCCAGCCCCTTGATTTCAACCTGATTACATCCAGGCCCCTTTCTGTCCTGTCTCTAACCTCTGACATTTGCCACACTTCCTGAGGATTTGGGCAGCTGAGCTTTCTTTCCTTCTACCCCAAAAGAAGTTGTGTACTATGTAGCATTTCAAATGTTCTTCTGCTCAGCTATGCTCATTAGCTTTTTTTCCACTCTACATTTACAAATGTTGCCTTAGCAACCACTGAAAATGTATTAGCTCCTCAATCAGGTGATCTAAGAATACAGTCAGCAGGTGAGTCTGCCAAGCAGAGCAGAAGGAACTTAAGTTCCCCACCATGACAAGTTGATGGTACACAGGTGTGTATGCTCATCAAATGTTAAACTCATCAAATGTACATTTCAGATTTGCTCATTTCCAGGATGTAAACTTTACCTTAAAGAAAGAACAATAAGCAACGACTGTACTTTGGTTAATGATACAGTGTTAAGATGCATAAGAGTAAAGTGTACTCATGTCTGTAACTTGCTTTGAAATTAATCAAACAATAAGGTGAAATGAAATTAATCAAAACAATGAGATGCATTTATTTGCCATTTGTATTACTTTGTTCTGCATCATTTCCAATTTTTTTTTATTACTTGTTATTGTGTTTGATTGTTAAAACAATCTTGCATTCTTACATCTGGTGGGCTGAGCAACATCGTTGAAGAAACCAGTATGCAGTGTGGCAACCATTGTTAATTCCTGTCATTTTGTTTTGAGGTCATGTATCGGTTTTGTTGTTTCTGTTTTTGCCTTCATTGTTGTTGTTTTGTTAGTTTTTCTCTCTTTAAAATTAAAAAAACAATGAGATGGATTGATAGCTGGGCTAAGAATGGGTAAATGGATAAAATGTGATTCTAAGCAAATATAACACAGTACTAACTGAAAGAAAAAGCTATCCCTGGGGACATCCGTGCCAAGTGAGAAGACATTTGGTCTTCAGCAGACCTTCCCTGACTAAAGCAGCACCCATTTGCTTCCCAGAGTCTCCATTTGTGAATGCCCAGGGTCCAGCGGGTTGTGCACAAGACTCTTAAACAAGATCTGACTCATCTCCTGACCCAGGCACCAAATGACAGCTGCAGAAGCACTGGCAGCCTGGCTTCTCCGGGTCTCACTCCCCACCTTCTACTCGCCTGACTTCAGCACACTAATGGCTAGGAGTGAAATACACACAGTGTGTTCCAAGCCCATTTGGTCACACTTTTCCAGAAACATGTTCTAGTCTGTCCCTGATTTGGTTGCCACAGGACCTGATTCTAATATGAGCTTGGTGGCAAAGCAATTGTGCTGACCTTAGTGGTTTGCAAACTTTTTTTTTTTTTTTTTTGGCTGTGCTGGGGATGGAATTCAGGGCCTTGTACATGCTAAGCAAGTACTCTAACACTGAGCTACCCCTGCCCTGTTTACAAAACTGTTATCTTTTAAAGTTGTTTTTGTAGTTAATTTAACTATTTTTAAATTTTTTGGTGCTGAGGACTGGAGCCCAGGGCCTCACATTTGTTAGATAAGGGCTCTACCACTAAGCTAAATCTACAAATCTACAAAAACTTTTAGAGAAAAGCCTCTTTCTTTCTTTCTTTTTGCAGTGTTGGGAATTGAACCTCAGGCCATTACACTGAGTGTGTTACATCCCCAGTCTTTTAAAAATATTTTTATTTTGAGAAACGGTCTCACTAAATTGCTGTGTTGCCCAGATTGAGCTTGAACTTGGGATCCTCCTGCCTCTGCTGGAATACAGGTGTGTACCATCATGCCCAGCTCCACTTCTGTTTTATGATGCTTCTTCTCTGAATCCTTTCCCCCAAACCTATTCTATGTCCTATCCCACAGGCACAGGGACACTTCATAGCATCATCCCAAACAACTACTAATGTCATCATGGCATTAGCTTCCAGCCCTTCTGTCACACCAACTGCATCCTCAACGTCTTCTCCTGGACCTCCAACAGGTTCCCCAAACTGAGTGTGCTGCAATCTGAACTGAGGACTTTCCTTCTGCAGCCCTCTCCTTGTGCATCTTCTATCTCATATTGAAATTTCTTTTCAGAGAGATCACATTTCATCTCCTCATTGTACTTTTTTCTGACCCCTCCAGCAAATTTATTGGTCTCCTGCTAGGTGTTTCCATTACCCTTCCTGCAAGCCCCTATCACAGCGCTCACTACACCTATTGTCATTTCTTCTTAACTTGGCCTCCCCAGTCTGCTCCAAGCTCCTTCAGGGGAGGATCTGTGTGTTTGATCACTACGGTGCTTGAGCCTAACATTGCATGCCATTTAACAGGAACTGAGTACATGCTAGCTGCACTAAATGGAATTCAGTGATGACCTCTGTCTAGAAAACTCAAACATTCACAGAGAGATTATGTTTTATATGGGATCTTGGAAAAAAAAGTTGGTCAGTTTTTTGTAGTGGGACAGGAAGAAAATAAGGGAGGGCTGGTCCATTCTAGACAGATAGAACACAAACATGAGCAAAGAGTTGGAGGGTTAAAAACTCTAGCATGTTCTCAGCCTGGCAGGTAGTTTAGAGTGGCTGGAGGGATAAGAATTGTGTCTAGAAGAGTAGATGTGAGCTGACCATGAGGTGTCTCCAATACTCACCTAGGAATTTATGTTTTAGTCTGTAGGTATAATTAAAGGAGAATCACTGAAGTTTTAAAGATGAGTATGATATAATGAGCTGTTTTTGCAAGTTTCTTTTGATAGTTAACCATTGTGTCAACTTGAGTAAAAATACCCAGCTTAGCATAATTCTGAGTGTGACTGAATGATGAACTTATGGAAGAGGGAAGACCCATTCTGGGTATGAGTGACCCCAACAAATATGCATATAGTCTGAATGGAATAAAAAGGGAAAGAAGAAGGAAGTCTTGCTTTTGCTACTTTGGAGGAGCTCCAGTCTTCACTGTCACCTTTGGATATCCATCTCTTGGCTTCCAGCGCAAACTCTTCATCCTTCTAGTATAGACTCTTCAGCCTACCACCATAGACCCTTTAGCTTCCTAGCTTTCTGACACAGATTCCAACAGAACTCTGCAATGAGCTCCAGGCCTTCCACCCTTGACTGCATCATTCAGCTCTCCAGTGTACAGCGGGGCCTTTGGCATTCCACTATAAACCTACTTTGTTATTCCAGCGAACTCTAACTGACACAATTAACCTGTCATCAATGTAGAGAATAAATTTCAGGACTAGGGTGACAGGAGGCAGGAAGGTCAACTAGGAGACACTTCTCATAGTCTAGATGAGCGATAATGAGGGCATGGACCAAGGAAGGGACAGTAAGCAGGAAGAGAAGTGAAACTGAACTCAGAAATAAGTTCCTTACCTTCCACACCTGATCTTGGAGGTAGAGTTCATGCAGGTGAATTACTTACATGAATTGAAAACAGTTTGAGTATTCTCTGCTTGCATATTTTATTACTTAAAGTAATAAACTTCCATCAAATCTTTGTTGGGATTATTTTCTATTTGTAGATGTCCAAAGCAGAATCTACAGGCTGATGTGACTGCTTAGAGATATAGAATGAGGAGTTAAGTGTGGTGGTTCACATTGCCACTCCAGATGCTGAGGCAGGAGGACCATGGATTGGAGGCCAGGCTCAACTATGTAGCAAGACACTGTCTCAAAAAGCAAACAAAAGCAAAGAAATATGGCACAAGGACCCAAAGAAGATGCTGGGGGTTGGGGATTTTGTGACTGAGTAGGTAGGTCTGGACTTGTGGGATTAGGGTAAGCACTGTCTGGGCATGTTGAGTATGTGGTGCGCTGTGAGACGCCCAAGTAGAGCCATCTGGGAGGCAACTGGATGTATGGGCCTGGAGCCCAGGAGAGAGTTCTGGGCTGAAGATGATGATTGGGTGTTGCCAGCTTGGAGACAGAAGTGAAGCCATGGGGCAGATGACATCACCCAAAGATAGTGTGTTTAGTGGAAACAAAACAATACAGAGGACACAACCATAAGGAAGATCAAATTGGAGCAATGGGAAGAGCAGAAAGAGCCCATGAATGAGACTAAGAAGTAGAAGAAAACACAAAAGAATGGTAGGGAAAAAAAAATCCAAAAACAAGGAAGTTGTTTCATCAAGAATTATTGTTCTCCAAAGAAGATATACAAATGGCCAGCAAGCACATGAAAAGATGTTCAACACCATTAGTCATTAGGGAAATGCAAATCAAAACCACAATGAGGTACTTCTTCACACCCACTAGGATGGATGTAATTTTTTAAAATGGAAAATAACAAGTGTTGGCTGAGATACAGAGAAATTGAAGTTCTCATACACTGCTGGCAGGAATGTAAAATCTTGTAGCCACCTTAGAAAACAGTTTGGTGGTTCTTCAGTAAGTTTAACAGAATTACCAAATGACCTTCAATTCCTCCCCTAGGCATATACCCAAGATACTTTAAGCATGTTTAAACAAAAACATGTACACAAATGTTCATATCAGCAGTATTCACAATAGCCAAAAGGTGGAAACCATCCAAATGCCCATTAACTGATGAAGAAGTAAACAAAATTTATACTCATACAATGGAATATTAGTCAGCCATAAAAACAAGGAATGAATTACTGTTGCATGTCATAACATGGATGAACTTTTAAAACATTACACCTAAATTGCAGATGCCAGACACGAAAGGCCACATGTTGTATAACTCCATTTATGTGCAGTATTCAGAATAGTCAATTCCATAGAGGCAGAAAGCAGATTAATGATTGTCAAATGATGTGGGCAGAGGCCAATGCAGAATAACTATTAAGGGGTGTTGAGTTTCCTTTGGGGTCTATGCAGATATTTTGGACTTAGATCATGGTGTAGGTTACACAACTTGGTCAATGTACTAAAGACTACTAAATTGTATAATTAAAGGAGTTTAATTGTATGACATATGAATTGTGCCTCAATAAAGCTGTTATCAAACCAAAGAAGGAGGCCTTGACTGGATTGCATTAGTGGATGCTGGTGCCATTTGCTGGAGAAGAACATGTGGTGGGGAAGATGCAAATAAATAGATCCATTTAATAGGACAGATTTGAACTTCTGAGCTCGAAATGAACAGAATAAGGGAAAAAAGAAAGAAGGACTTGTGGATTCTGCTTTTCTGAGGTGCTAGGAAAAAGAGCCGGGGACCCTGGCTGGTTAGCATAGAATGGGAGAAGGACTGAGGAGGCTGGTGTCTTTTTGGAGTGGCTGGTATTAAAATGTGGCCAGGTGGGGCATGAGGATCTGAAGCAGATTCTGTCCAGCTGTGAAGTACAGGGCTTTGGGAGGAGTCCTATAGTAAGTCTCTTGGGCCAGCGTCTGTTTTCACACAGGTCCACATAGAGATTTTGCACTCTGTCATTCCACAAGCATTCAGAAGCAATTGCTGACTCTTTGTAGAGCTCAGGATAGGTCATGTAGGGAGGGCTGGGACTCAGACTTGGTTTTCTCCTGACTCAGCACTGGTAAACAATGGCATTGTTCAGTGATGGATACAGTCTTCCTTCATGCAAAGACGTCTTCCTGAATGTCTGACTTTCACCTGACATCTGTGGAGAGATGTCCACCCCACAGCAGCTATCTCTCTTCCTTCTATATAACTTGTTTATGATCCTGCCAGGTGCATGCTCTAAGAGGTAGTCAAGGCCTTGGCAAATGTCCACCATTACCTTTAATGGGACAACAATAGTAGTGGCCCATGTGGCCTCAGAGAGAATCCCTCCCTATGGGGTAGATGTCTAGTTCCTCAAAACAAGACTGGGGCAAGTGAAAAAACAGCATCAAGCATAACCATTAGTGTTCTAATCTGGACTGAATAGGACCAATGAGGTTCATGGTATAACAGGAGAAGGTTTCATTCTAGGGTTCCCAGGGGTGTATGCCAGAAGAGCAACACCTGCCCTAAATTCTACAGAGGAAAGTAGGTAGGAATTAGCATGAGAGGCTGGAGTCTGTGTGGGTAGCGACAGTTTGGGAAATGCAGTGGTGACAGGACAAGGTGGTAGAGCTCCAGGTCTGGGCTGAGTGCATCAGCAGAGGGCCCAGGGCTGTCTCACATTGGGTCTTGGTGATGTGGAGCAAGAGCTGGTGGCCTACTTGAAGGTTCCCCCCTTGGTGCAGCCGGGAGAACCTTGGGTTAGTACGGAGGTCCTAGGAGGATTTCATGAAATGCAGACTACAAAGCAAGTGGACTTCTTAAGGTTGTGGACTTCAGGATACCCAAGTGGATCTGACCCAAATAAATGGTTAGAAGGAGGGAAAGCATGAGGCCTAAGGTGGAGACCAGGAGTGGGGGTAGAGTTGGCTGGCGTGGCACAGACACAGAGTGGAAGCTGTGGGAGTGGATGAGCTTACCAGGTAGGAGGCAGAGGAGAGGACAAGAGGGCTCAGGCGAGAACCCTGGGAGGTGGAAAGGGCTGGCAGAGACAATGGAGCAGGAGAAGGAAGCCGGGGAGAGGCCTAAGTGGCAGGAGGAATGAGAAAGGAGAGTGACAATGTGTCATTGGTGGCAAAGTTGAATAGGATGAGAGAAAGGAGTCCTCTCCGTTGGCCTCATGGGAAATCAACTTTTTTCCTGGCAGGCAGGAGTCAGGAGGGGCAGCCCACTTCCTCTCCTTGTTCAAGGGCAGTTGTGGAAGCCACAGCTCAGTAACTCAGGGCACCTTTTTGCAGATACCTGGTGCATTGCTTCTGTCATTCAAGCCCTTCATCTTCTCAGAAATAGCACTGCGTCCTTGCCATCCTAGCCTCAGGGTCAATTCCCGTTGGCGTTCCTGCTTAATGCTGGATCCCACAGAGCTCTGGCCATGCTTGCACACAGCCAGCCTGAGCACTCTGACACCAGCTACCTGTCTGGCTCTGGGCTAGTGGCCATGGCGCATCTCTTTAATCTCTGGACACCGGTGTGGTGGGATCTTTTCTATTGCTGTACTTTTCTCTTCCTCTGCCTTATGCTGCTTTCTTCCTTTTTTTTCTCCCTCCCTTCCTCCCTCCCTCCCTCTTCCCTTCCTTTCCCACCTTCCTTTCCCACCTTCCTTCCCTCCCTCCCTTCCCTCCCTCCTTCCTTCCCTCTCCTCCCTCCCTCCCTCTCTCCTTCCTTCCTTCCCTCTTTCATTTCTTCCCTCCTTCCTTCCTAGAACAAATACTTGTTCCTTTCTCTTTATTTACTGTAATACTTTTATTAAAATAACACTCAGATCCAGAAAACCACATAGAGCAAACATATGACTCAGTGAATTCCTGTAACTCCCACCTAGGATATGAAATAGAACTTCACCAGCCACTGCAGAAGTCCTTCCACCCGCCCCATCTTAACTATAGTGCCTATCTCAGTGTAGGCACTGGGGTCTTCTTTTGTATATAGATAGAGACAGGGTATCTGTTTACTGAGCAATTACCTCCTGCCAGAACAATGCTAAGGTCTATTCCTGTACTGTATCTCATTGAATTTTCACTACAACTCTATGAACTAGATACTGGTATAGTCTCCATTTTAGAGATGCAGAAATTGCACTTTGGGAAGATGTGGAAATGGGTCCCAGGCCACACAATGTGAAAGCCAGGACTGCATGCTTGTGTATTAGCTTCCCATCCCATGCTTTCCCCTTCCCCTTTATCACATGCTGCACCTTCCAGGTGAGCCCTATGACTAATGCCCTAAGCAAGTGCCCAACTGGTGGTCTGCCGGTGTTCAGTTCACTTGGTTAGGATTGTGGCTATCACAAAACTAAATCCAGTGACCTCCCCAACAGGGACATGGTGAACCTGAGTAGCAACATTTGCAAAGAAGCTCTAAGAGGCTGACTTTTACTCTCTGGTCTGAAGCAAGTTTTTCCTAGATTCCTTAGAGGAAGTGAAAAAGAGAGAGAGAGAGAGACTGAGAGAGACAGAGACAGAGACAGAGAAAGACACAAAGACAGAGAGAGACAGAGAAAGAGCGCTCACTAACACATCTGCAAGTGCCTATATTCCCCGTGTCATCTGATGCTCATGTCCCTCCATTACCCAATGGGAAAATAAACAGTGAATGGCCACACCAGTTAAAGTGTTTAATTACGTAGGTTGGGAAGAATGACATTTGTGTACATTCCCAGAAGGCATGGATTAAAGAAATGACCTTTCCCTTGGTGTGAAACTAATTTGTTGTGCATTGGAACTCTGATGGTTTCAGTTGGGCCAGGCAGTCATTGCTCCAGTGTTTATGTCTAAGACTGGAGAGGAAGCTGAATGAAGTTTCGTGCTAGGCTAGATTGATCTGTATATTAAAACACCACCATCTGAAATATATTTCCAAAGAAGTGTCCCTTCCTGCAGCCATTCCTGGTAATTTGTGGATTTATTTGGAAACATCAAAAGGATAAGAAGAATGATCTTTCCTATGAGTCACAGAGTAGGAAAAAATGTCCACAGATCAATAATGACTATTCAAAAGACATAGGGGCATCATTTATGGGACTAGCGCTCTTTTTGTAATTAAAAAACATCTGAAACCAGCAAATATTCATAGAACTAAATGTCAGGTATCACACTGTGAAAGGTTTATTAACGATTAATTCTTAATTAACTTCACAATAATGTTTCTCTGGGAGAGCGTTGGCTGTTAGTTAAAAGACAAACATATTCAAATTGTACTCTTTCCCTTCACTCTTATTTTGATCTATAGCATGGGTATTTCTGTATTAGTCTAAACATTCACAGCATTTAAAAGTTGCACGTAACATGGTTAGCTAAGCTCAATCCCAAGCACCAAAAAATAAAAATTAAAAGTACAAGTACAAACTCACCTTCCCTCTATTTCTTTCAGTTCTGGGAACTTTTGGTTGAGTCTTCCTTATTGAATACATAAAAATCAGTTTAAATAGCTATGTCCATTAGGAAGGACTTCTTGTTACTCTGAACAACCTGAAATTTTTAAGAAAAGCATGTGGTATTATACGCTCCCCGAACCTCCAGTTTCAGGAGGAGAAATAATGGTGATCAAGCATAATATGTCCCTGGAGTTTCAGCGACTTCTCTGGCCACCACCAAAATCAGGAAGGGCCATAATTATCAGCATGAAGAGTTTGGGGCTGTGATTTGGATTATTTCTTTTTCTAAAATGCTTTTTCAGGGGATAAAAATTGCCAAAGAAAATGTATATGATGTGTCATTTAAAGAGAGAACAACTCTACTAGATTCCCTGTAGGCCACAACAATGGATTTCTAGTGAAATAAGATCAGATGTTTATTTTCAAAAATATTGAACTCTGAACAAAATACACTCTGCTTGATTAACAGAAAGTTTCTTAGACAACAAAATCACTAGCTGCATAAACATGCCGGGAGCTGTTCCTCTGCTTCGAACAGGAATCGCCTTACCTCGGCTGTGGGGAAGACCATTCATTAAGTTGTAACACCCAAATCATGCCCTTCCCGGGCTTCGCTTACTTGCCTTCCTTTTTTTTTTTTTTTTTTTTTTTTTTTTTTTTTTTTTTGGTCTTTTTGAGGCAGGCTCTTGCTGTGCAGTTGAGACTGACCTTGAGCTCACTTGCAGTCCAGGCTGGCCTTGAACTTGCAACAATCCTCCTGTCTCAGCCTCCCAAGTGCTGGGATTACAGGCATGCACCACCATGCCCAGCAAGGTGAAATATGCCACTTAACTTTTCTTTTTTTTTTTTTTTGGTACCAGGAATCAAACTCACGACCTCGCACTTGCCAGGCAGGTGCTTGCACCACTGAGCTATATCCTCGGCCCTTTGCCTTCCTTTCTCCCTTCAACTTTCTCTGCCCCAGAGAGTCCTATCCCCAGCCATTGCCAAGGACACAGTGGTGGTCTAAGGCGGTTCCATTTGCCAGTATCTAGGCAGGAGTTGCATGGAACCAAGCCAGGTCCTGTGGCTTCTCTTCAGCTTCAAAGTACTGATGTTGCCTCTTGGACAACGACTTCAGAGCCAGCCTATTATATTTTGCCCTGAGTTGAGCTCCCTGGGAGAGTCTTGAAACTCTTCCTTGTTGGCACTCTCTTTTCTCCCACGTTGGGCTGGAGAGGCCCATAGTAGCTCTGTTTTCCCACACATTCTCGGCGAGCCCCCTTTCCCTCAGAGGACTGCTCCAGTTCTGTTATTCTTGGCCAGCCACAACCAACTCAAATCCACCTTTTTATTATGTTGGCTCCCAGCAGTCCTGTTGCAGTTATACTTTCCATGAGAAACCAGCACTGTTGGTACTCGGAATTAAGTAGTTGTAAAAACACACAAGGAAGGTGCAAATTTGGTCATGTTTTATTCAAATAGGTCTGCTTGAAGTCTCACTTCCCTCCCTTCTGGGGCCAGACCAGTATTTCTCAAGGTTCCAAATCTCTCAGACACAGAACTCTGCTTTAAACTTCACTGATCAGACAACACCCATCACTCAAGGGAACCAAAAATCAGGAAGCACTTTCCTGCTCGGTGTGTGCCAATCACTGGACTTGTGAAAATGCTGGTACTGTGAGATAGTGGAGAGTTATAGAGATGGCTACAGAGAGCTTAGCATTGAAATAAAACCTCGCAACAGCGTTCACTGGACACATAACAGTTTGCATCTTGGTTTTATGGGTCATGATAACCAAGTATAAATCATAGATAGTTCATGGCAATGGTGGGGATTAATCAGATTTCTTTTATTTTTATTCTTAAATTTTGAGATAGGGTCTCACTAAGTTGCCGAGTATGTGCTCCTAGAATGCGTGCCTGAGTGGCAGACTGTCCAGTGCACAGGCTCTGGTCTTAGAGGGGCCTCAGAAGCGCTTCACTTATATATATTTGCCTCACCTTTCTGCTTCCCAGCTAGAGGAAAGAATTGGGTTGGAAGTAAGAACCTTCTTTGCCACCACCATGGCCTCCTAGGGTTGTGTTCTGTGAGGAGCAGCAGGCCCAGTGCTGTCACTTCAGTAGCAGGTCTCAGCCTTTTCTGGAACCATTTGAGTGGGTAGTTTTAAAATATACTCATACCTGGGTCCCGTTGCCAGATACTAATCTAATTGCTCTAGATGGCTGCTTGCACATTGAGAGTTTTAAAATTCCCCTGGTGATAATAGGGTATAGTCTAAGCCAAGAGGGAAAGTTTGTAGCCGATAAGTTTGGGCTAGGAGTATAGCTCAGTGGCAGAGTGCTTGCCTAATGTTATTGTTTGTATCTACATGACCCCCTCCAAGACTCATGCATTCGTAGATGGGTCTTCTGGGGGTGACTGAATCATGAGGGTGTGATACTTATCACATTTAGCTATAATTAATCCACTGATGAGTTTATAGCTAACTGTGATAAGTACCAGTGAATTAGCTAGTGTCATGTTGGGAGGTGAAGCCTCGTGAGAACAGGTGAGTCACTCCGGGCATCGCCTGGAAGGCTGCATATCTCTTCTCTTCCCTTGATGCTTTTCTACTTCCACTCTGTCGTACCATGGACTGTTTCTCCACTGCCACGGCCCTCTGCTTTGCCACCCTGGCTTGGAGCCAGCCAACTGTGGACTGAAACTTCTACAAACTGTGAGCCAGAATAATCCTCTCCTTTAACTTGTGGGTGTGGAATATTTTGTCCCACTAATAAGAAACTATCTAAGACACCTAGCATGAACAAGGCCCTGGATTAGAGAAAACAAAAGCTGATGCAAAATACTTTCAGGTTAGCACACTCCAGACTACCTGTCAGGAAGCTTTCAGAAGAATCAGAGTCAATGGCATATGATTTAATTTTGCCAGTGAGTCTACTGGAAGGTCTCAGTCCCAAAGCATTTCAGCACTCCTATGTTCTCTGTAAGTTCTGTATTTCTATGAAATGGCATCAAGTAATCCACTTTCTTCTCTGGGACTCCACAAGATTCCTGGGCTCCACAGTCTCACCCTAGGGAGCTGAGGTCTCTGCTGACCTTGTTGGCTTCCCCTCCTTGATATGTCACAAAGAGGATGAACTTCACCTAGAAGCCAGGTGAAGGATCCCTCCATGGAAGGCTTTGCCTGAATTGAGGAGCATCTGTACTTGTTTCCTGTGGTTGCTGTAACAAATTACTATAAACTTCTGGTTTATAAGCCATAAAAATATATTCTCTCACTAATCTGGAGATCAGATGTCCAAAGTCAGGATTACTGGTCCCAAATCAAGGTATGGGGAGGGCTGCACTTCCTTTGGAGCTACTAGAAAAGCATCTCCTCCTGTCTCTGTTGGCCTCTGGTGGCTACTAACCTTCCTTGGGTTGTGGTCATGTCACTCCCATCTCTGCCATGTGGTCCCAATGCCTTCTCTTCTTCTGCATCGAGCTTCCCTTTCTTTCTCTCGTATAGTGATGCTTGTAATTGCATGAGGGTCTACCCAGATAATCCAAGACAATCTCTCTATCATAAGAACCTTACTTTGAACACATTTGCAAGGACTGCATTCCATATAAAGTGACATTTTTCAGGTTCTGGGGGATCAGGATGTGAACAACCTTCAGAAGGCCATATTTCAGCCTACCACACTTCCTGAAGGCAAGAAGAGGGCTAAAATGCGTGTCATTTTGAAGGGTGAGCCAGTACTGTTGGAAGAGCATGTCTCCAAGAGCTTGTTAAAACCAGGTGAGGAGGGAGGATGCAGAGGTAAGTGGGGGGCTGAGGGCCAGGAATGAAGACCAACACGTTGGTCTGGACGATTCTGCCAGTAGCAGTGGGTGGGGATATGCGAGACTAGCAAAAGCAGCCTAGGTGGGTGCCTGCTTCTGGTATAGGCTTTCAGGGGCCTCAGAGGAGGATCCTAAGCAGAATGAGCTTGTCGGGAGCAGGCACCAAGCCCATGTGAGGTGTGCAGAGGCGGCTGTGACAAGTCCATTTCCAGAGTGAGTGAAGGAAAGGTACACTCCACACTGCCCTCTTGCCTTTGGCCTTTGGAAGGCTTGACCATTCATGCCACTGAGAGGCCTGCTCACGTGTTCCACTCTGCCCCATTAGTTCCCCCCCCACCCACTCCTTTTTGTTTCAATTTTCATTACTTTTATTAATACATGTTTGTAGTACCTAATGATTAGCTTCCTGCTGGGGAGTTGCTACAGGTACCTAACATATCTAAGTTCTTTTTTCCTTTTCTTCTTCTCCCTTCTTGCTATCTCTCGGTCCCCTTCCGTTTCACAAAAGGTCTCTCTGCCTATTTCCTATTATCTATTTTTATTTTGCTCTTTATTTATGCTTTGAGTTTCTCATATAATAGGAACCATGTGCTATTTAAACTTGTGTGTCTGATTTATTTCACTTAACATGGTGTCACCCATCTCTTCTAATGCTCCTGCCTATGACTCCAGTAGACAAGCCCATGTCTCCAACTCAGCGTCTCCAAAGTCAAGTTCACTGCAGCGGCGAAAGAGGCAAGGTGTGTGTGTGTGTGTGTGTGTGTGTGTGTGTGTGTGTGTGTGTGTGTGTGTGTCTGTGTGTGTCTGTGAAAATTCAGGGCTGTAGTTGCTATGGAAAGGTTTCTCTTTGTAGTGAAAAAGATGTGACCAATATCAAAGATTCTGAGAAAACATTTTACATTTTTTGATTTATCATGATTTCAGTGACCATTATAGTGCACTGGAGAATTGTTGGTCAAAATTATGTTTTTCTCTAATTTTGGCTCTTACAGTCATTAATGTTTGTTTTAAAAAGTGAAACACTAATACCATATTTAATCCCTTATCATTTCCAATTCACCAGAAGAACACGATAGCACTTATTATTCCTTGACTAAACCACTAAACACATGGCAATAACCAAGCTGAAAATCTAATAATTCAGAAAGCTACTTTCACATATTCGTGGCTCTGGCCTTGCTTCTGGATGAAAGGAAAAAGAGGAAATGTTTCAGAATGGCACCATCTTATAGCATTGGGTGGGGCTTTATAAGAGAGATTGAATCAAGGCCTCTTATTTTTTTTTTTTTTCCTGGTACCAGGAATCAGACTCACAACCTTGCGCTTGCCAGGCAGGCACTGTGGGACTCTTACTTTGAACATTTTGAGTTACAGATGCCACTTGCCATATATGCAACTGGTAGCTCACCCATATATGTCCCTAACCACCAATTTTCCCAGGCAGAGCAGGAGGAAAAGCAATGTCCACTTTGGAAGAACTACTGCACTCCCCATTTGTTTGGAAGTTGCCTTTGCAGAAATGGAGCCCAGGCCTACAGTGGCTGCTCTTTCTCTGACTTGCCACAGGGATGATGCAGAGAGCATCTGGAAATTCAGTGTTTGAACCCTGCTCTTCCTGAGACAGACAGGGCCAGGTCTGCAGCAGAGATAGGCAGAGAATGTGAAAGCCAGAATGAACATCACAGACTCCCTAGTTCAGATTTGCAAACTGGTGGCCCTGCACGTAGAATCATGCACAGGTTTTGTTTGGGTCAGGTAGGTTTTAAAAAATTTTTGAATTACAGTACTTGTAACATTTTCAGTCCATAGTTTGACTTCTTGTTAAAAATGAGGATCTGTCTAATACAGATCCTTGCTACCCGCTGAGATGGGTCATATGTTCTCTTATTCAACAGGCATTCCCTGGCCTGGCTTCCTTCCCACAGGGACATTGCCTGCTGAGCCTCAGGGGACGCTGGAGCTTGCAATTCTGCCATAGTTCAATGCCTCCCCTGACACACTCCTGAGGAGGCTGAGCCACACACACAAACATACTGTCCTTACCATCCACGCTGGCTCCCCCCCCCCCC
>NW_004955473.1:1431806-1449890 GCF_000276665.1 Chinchilla lanigera | reverse complement strand
GCTTTGACCCCCGGAGTTCCCTCACTGCATCTTTCCAGATGTTCCTGAAAAAGAATGGAGGTGATGTGGTGCCAGTGAGATTGCTGTAGACAACCACTAGTGCTTTTGTAAAAACAGTTTTATTGAGGTATATTTCCTACTCTCTTCTTTTTCTGCACTCTTCTTCTCCCCCTCCTCCTTCTGTGCTGGAGATCAAAACCAAAGCCTTGTGCATGCTAGGCAAGTGCTTTACTACTGAGCTACGTCCTCAGTTACAATGTATACATTTAAAGTGTGCAATTCAATAGTTTGGAGCATACTACATTGTTAAATTTTAAAAATTGTGGTAAAATACGTACAAAATAAAACTTGACAGTTTACTCACTTTTAAGTCCAAAATTTAGTGTCATTAATTACATAAGGTTGTGCAACCATCAATACTACCTATTTCCAAAACTATTTCATCACCCCAAACTGAAACTCTGTTGCCATGAATTAATACATTCCTGTTCCCCCTCCCTCTAACCTCTAATCTACTCTCTGTCTCTATTAATTTGCCTATTCTAGATATTTCATAGAAGTAGAACCATATATACTTTTCACTTTTGGTCTAACCCCTTTTACTTGGCGTAATGTCCTCCAGGTTCATCCATGTTGCGGCATGTATCAGTGCTTATTTATTCTTACTGCTGAGTAATATTCCATTGTATGCATATGTCACAGTTTGTTTATCCAGTCATCTGCCCGTGGCTCTTTTGGTTTCCATCTTTTGGTTATTGTGTGTAAGGCTGCAGTGAACATTGGCAAACAAGTACCTGTTTGAGTACCTACTTTTAAATCTTTGGGATATGTAGTACCTAGGAGTTGACTTTTGCTGAGTCTAAAGTACCTCTGTGTTGCACATTCTGAGAAACTGAGACTGTTTTCCAAGTAGCTGCACAATCTTACATTCCCACCAGTAGTATATGAGAGTTCCAATTTCTCCACTCCCTCAGCATCACTTACTATTTTCTGATATTTTTTATTATAGCTATCTGAGTGGGTGTGAAGTGATGTCTCATTGTGGTTTTGATTTGCATTTTCCTAGTGGCTAATGGTGATGTAGAACAATCTTGTTACATGCCTATTGGTCATTTGTATATATTCTTTAGAGAAACAGCTATTCAGATGCATTACTTAATTAATATTTATTTATTTAGCAAACCTGGGAATGAAAGTCAGGGCTCCACCCATAGCAGGCAAGCTCTACCACTGAGAGACAATTTGTCTGTTTATTATTGAGTTTTAAGAATTCTTTATATATTCCAGATTCAAGAGATCCAAGACTCATCAACCATATGATTCACAGATGTATTTTCCCACTCTGTGGGCTATCTTTTCATTTTCTTGTGCTGTCTTCTGAAGAAGAAATTTTAATTTTGGTGATGTCTAATTAATCTATTTCCTTACTTGTGCTTTTGGTGTTATATTTAAGTAACTATTGTCAAATCCAATATCAAAAAATTTTACTCCTGTTTTCCTCTGAGACATTTAAGTCTTTGATCCATTTTGAGTTAATTTTTGTGTATGGTGTGAGGTAAGGGGTCCGCTTTCCTTCTTTTGCACATGGATAGCCACATCTCTGCACCATCTGTTGAGAAGACTGTTCTTTGCGCATTGAATCATCTTGACCCCCTTCTCAAAAACCAATTGACAAAGATATATGGATTCATTTTTGTACTCTCAGTTCTGTTCCAGTGACCTATATGTCAATCTAATGCCAGTACCACACTATCTTGATTCTGATTGCTGTTGCTTTGGAGTAAGTTTTCCAACAGAAAAGTGTGAATTCTTCAACTTTGTTCTTATTTCTCAATATTATTTGAGCCATTATGTGTCCTTTGCATTACCATATAAGTTTTAGAATCATCTTGTCCATTTCTGCAAAAGATAGCTGTGATTTTGATAGAGATTGGGTTGAATTTGCAGTACCATTTGGAGACTATTACCATTTTTACCGCCTTGGGCTTTTCAATACCATTAGGCCCTGCTAGCTTCCTCCATTAGTGCTAGGAATTTAGGTGGCAGGTGCTATAATAGCCAGAGAAGCCAATTCCTTGTCCATTACAGAAATTTTGTATTAGACCTGGGCTGCCCTGTTCAGCACAGATGCCACTGGCCACGTGTGACTCTTGAACACTTCAAATACTGGCAAAAACAAATTGAGATGTGTTTCTCATTGAAAGACGTACCTGATTTCAAAGAGTTAGTATACAAAAACATAAGTGGAAAGTACCTCAACATTTTGTTTATGTCGATTACATGTTGAAAGGATAATATCCGATATTAGGTTATAGAGAATAGGCAGCTGGCTTCCTTCATAGTGAGTGAGACAGGAAGAGAGGGCAAACAAGATGGAAGTCAGTCTTTTTATTTTTTAAAATTGCGCACAAATATATATAAGAAAGACAAGGTCTTTAATCTAATCTCATCACTTTTGCTGCATCCTATTGATCAGAACTGAGTCACCATGTCCAGTCTGGATTCATGGGGAAGGGATCATGCAAAGTTATGAATACCTTAAATACCGATTCATCATTGCAAGCCTTCCCAGAGGCTGCCTACCACCGTGGTTCTGTGCCTTTATTTTCTGGAGAGACCTAAGCTCTTATGTGATTATTAAAAACAAACAATCAAAAAACCCTTAACAACTGATTTGGAAGGAATAGGTTTTGCATTAAGAAAGATTTTCTTGCAAAATTTCAAAGCTAAACACAAAGTAACACTGTTTGGTGTCAGCTTTAGAAATGTAAGGAAAGGTCTGGCTATTGTGGTGCATACCTATAATCCCAACACTCTGGAGGCTGAGGCAAGAGGATGGAAAGTTCAAGTCCACACTGGGCAACTTAGTGACTTAATGAGATCCTGTCTAAAGAACAAAACAAAAGCAAAACAAGCTGAGTCTGTAGTTCAATGTGAAGGCCCTGGATTCAATCCTCAGTACATCCTCAGTACTGCAAAATAAAAAGTAAGGAAAGGGACCCATATAAGATTAAAATTCAGTGTATACTTAATTGAAATGATGAAATGACCACAGGGTCTATTTTCTCACAGTTTGTATGATTTACACCAGGTCTATTAGATGTTCTGAGCTGCTAATGTTCTGTGTTCCTACAGTGGGTATTTACCTCTCAGAGAGGTCCCATACATTTTCTCTGACTGTAGCCTGGAGGTGCAGTTATAGCTCATTCTAGGCAATGGCTTTACAGTGTATGAAGCTTTCTCTGGAGGAGCTCTATGTTCTCTTAGGCAGGGTTCCTTGTGCTTAATGAACCACCAGAGACTTTGGAGAAGGTACACTAAGGCCCAGGTTAGGCTAAGTTTTTGTGACCCAAGCATTTAGCATTGTTGTAGCTACAGTTCCAATTTAATTAGCTCCTACTATAGGGAATGTATTAGTTTCTCCTCACTTATACTTACTTCCTGCATCTGTCAATCTTTCTTCTTGGTTCTAAGAATCAAGTTGTAAACCTCTCCTAGAGCTGAGAGTCCCAGCAAAGGGCCTTGGCCAGGGCTCAGTGACGGGGGTGGATAAAAGGGAAGGCCCAGTCTGCTTATTCTGCCAGCAAGTAAGAGTGAAAATCATAATACATTGAGCCAGATATGTTGTCATTATTTGAAAATGGTTTCTGGAATCAGTAGTTGGATTCTGCCTCCCTGTAATGAAAGGCTGAGTGAACTTGTGAGAGGCAGATCTCCAGATAAGTGCATTTCTAAGTTCCCAGGGGGAGAGGCCAGAGCCTGTGCATGTACAGAAGAAAAGGACCATGCCATTTGAGCAAATGTGTTTTTTCTTCTCCATGGCTCTTGAAGTGAATCTCCATCTGTTTCTCTAAGGAAAATTCATGTCTTTCAGAACTGGTAGGAAATGCCTATTCTAATAGGCTCTCCATCAACCGCTGTAGCATCTGTCTTCCAGCCTCCAGGCAATCTCAGGATTCCACAGTGTCTTTACTGGTCTGATTCCTGTCACAAGTACTGGTGACAAGGGGAATTCATAAGAATCAAGGGGCTCTGAGATGGAGGAAGATCTGAATCCTGGCCTGGAAGCACTGTCTTGTTTCTGATCTCTCTTGTGAGCTGGAAACCAAGAGAGCCCTCGATGAGAAGCCAGGAGGGCCCAGGCTGCAAAACTATCCCAATAACCCTCATTTATCTTGGAGTCTTATTCTATCCATAACACTGCAGCCTCTGCATAACCTTGAGGGCCTGCTCACTCTGCTCCTGTGTGACTTCTGTCTCCTCCTGGAGCAGTATGCAGGGGAGGACATGCAGAAGAACAACCCATTCTGGGTCTTAGGCTGGCTGCAGCAGGAAGTTCTGCCAGTGCCCTTGTCTGAGAGGTACCAGCTCAGCTCCTACCAGGCCCTGGCCAGACTCCCACTGGATCAAAGCACTAGAACTGGACTTTGCGCATCTTCCTACCCTGTCCTTGGCAACTCCAAATCTTACACCTTCACTATCCAAAGCTGCCACCCTGATTAGCAAAAGAAAACCTGTATGGGAACTCAGGTAAGAAATCAACATTTCCTGAGAGCCCAAACAGGGCCCTCGAATTCATTTCTCTTTGAAAAACAGCATCTAAGAGCTAGTATGTCCTTAATCATCTAACAGTTCCATTCTTTTTTCCCCCACTTTCTCAAATCTAAGTTGTTATAAGAACGTTCAGTGAGTTTGGACTTGGTACAAATAAAAAATGCCAGGAGATTTCTGGAGAAGAAATGTAAAGCTTTGCAGCTTCTGCAGAAGCCTTAGAGAGGAGAATGCGGAAGGCACTTGAAACGAGGCCTGGCAGCTGTCTACTCTGAAACCTGCAGTCTGAGCTGGTCTCCTAGGCACAAATGACACTGCTGAAGTGCTTGTAAGTAAGGAAGTTGGGTTCAGTTGCTCTGAAATTTTTTTTAGAATTTAAGGCTAAAAGCAAAACAGGAGCTTTGGAAGACCTTTGGGCCAAGCCACATCTGCTCGCTCACTTCCATCTTACCTGGGAACATGGACTTCTGGGAGGGCCTGATCCAGATTCATGTCAGGAGGCCTGTGACTCACGGTGCTTTGACGCACACCCCAGGCCAGAAGGTATTCTCTCAAGCAACAGGAGCAAGGCTTATAGCTTGCAGACTAGGCCAGGGAGCCATGGCGCCTAGATGCAAGGAATAGGGATTCACTGCCAAACTCCTCTGTACAAGAGCTGGCCTCTGCTGAAAGGGGTGTTGGCTGTGGGATGTGAGCAGCTAGATTTCCTGCTCACTGCTAGAGAAAGGCCTTAGGTAACGGGATAACCGAAGCTCTCATCAGAATCAGTTGGTGGATGAACCTGGTAAACTCTTGGAGAACATGAATACTTTTTTCCTTAGGTCTGTGGCTGGCTCCTACCACAAGCTTCAGCTGTTCTGGTCAACTCTTTGAGGCGGGTGCTAAGCTTCTCTCAAAGTTTGGTTATTTATACTGTAGTCTCCTAGTAGACACTCCTCAGTCTGCTCCCGGTGTCCTGCTGTGCTGTAACTGATACTCATCCATAATCGCTGATGGTTTTGCAATGAACACAAGTACTGCACTCTTTAAAACCTTGATTAAGACTCATGTTTGGCTCGGGGCTGCAAAGAAGTGACTGTCTCCTGGAGCTGACTGTAATGTATGGACATCCCCTTGGCCTTAACTCCTGCCCTTGTCAAGGGATAAAGCAAAAATGACTAAAAGGAGGAATGTTGGCGCTGGGCTTGGTGGCATGCGAGTGTAATTCCAGCACTCTGGGGGGCCTAGGCAAGAGGATCACAAGTTTGAGCCCAACCTGAGCAACTTGGCAATTTAGCAAGACTATCTCTCAAAATACAAAATACAAAAGGGCTGGAGGCGTAGCTCAGTGTGAAAGCCCTGGGTTTAATCTCTGTACTGCTGGACGGAGGAAGGGAAAGAGAGAGAGAGAATGAATCAGACATCTGAGACCTGAGATCTGAGAGTCTTCAGCCCCCATATACAAAAGATAGGGGGACTGAATTCCAACTGCCTTGTTAGGGAAAATCAGACCACTGGCAAGGCTTTTAAAAAGCCATTTAGGAGAAATGAATCAAGAGATGAGGGAATACAGATTCAGAACACACTTTTGCAGCAGTCAGGTGGGCTCCTGGCCTTAGGCATTTGAAAATTTTCTACAATGTTCCCTTCAAAAGGAACATTGATTCTCAGCATCAAATGAAGCCAGACTGTTCAATCAAGTGTCCATTTGAGCATCTTCTTTCTGAAGGTACATCTCATGCTCAAGCGTGAGGAGAAAAGGTGAGGAGGGGGGAGGTTTGGAAATTGTAAGCCTTTTCCTGTGAAGTATGAGGCTCCTTTGCTATGAACACCACTGCCCATGTGAGGCTCAGGAGAATCCTACCCCCAACAGGGAGACTCCTGAGAGGTCAGGCCGTCCTGGACATTTATGAGGGGCCCTGAATAGTGAGGGCCTCGCAATCTCCTCAGACAAGCCATGGGGTTCTCCATATCTTGCTCTCTTCATATCTAAATATGTGGTATTGATGTTCTCAAAAATCTCTAAGGGACTGTCTTAGTCACTTTCTAGTTGCTGAAACAATATCCGATACACACAGCTTAAAGGAGGACAGGTTCATTAAGGCTCACGGTTACAGTACAGGGCTGGGTGGTTCCAAGGCAGAAATAAGACTGCAGAGGGGCATAGCAGAGAAAAGTTGTTCATATCATGGCATTCAAGAAGCAGAGAGAGAGAGAGAGAGAGAGAGAGAGAGAGAGAGAGAGAGAGGGAGAGACAGAGAGAGACAGAGAGAGGGAGAGAGGGAGAAAGGGAGAAAGGCAGAGAGGGAGAGAGAAGGGAGGAGCCAGCAAGGGAGATATATACTTCCAGGCCATGCCTGGGTGCTCTGCCTTCTCTGACCAGCCCCACCTCCCAACAGCAAGTCAGCTGTGTCTCCCACATGATTTGATCACCTTCCAGAAGCCTGGTCTATGAATGCATGAAGCCTTTGGTGGGGGAGACATATAGATATAAATCATAACGGGGTTGTATCAAGCTATTCCAAACACTTTCCTATTCATTCCCTCATCTGAACCTCAGAGCCATCCTGAGAGTAGGCCGTCCTGCAACCCCTGGAATCTATAGTGTTTGTAATGATGCTGTGGTTCACGAATCATAGTCAGTGAGAAGGGGATTACTTTTTGTTCCTAGACATTTTGGGGGATGGTACTGGAGATTGAACCCAGGGCCTTTGCACTGAGCTACAGTCCCCGTACTCTGACTCCCTTTTAATTTCTTTTTTGAGACAGGGTCTTGATAAATTGTTCAGGCTGGGCTTGAATTTTCAATCCTCTTTCCTTAGCCTTCAAGTGTGCTGCTATGTGCCATCACACGTGCTACCACACCCTGCTTGTTCCTAGATATTTTTACCCTGTTGTGTCTTGGCAACCATAGATATTAATGAGTCTTAGAAAAGTATAGGGCAGTAAAATTTCCTTTTGGTAAAATGAAAGAAAACAATATGATGTTTTTCTAAGTTAAGTGAGCACTAAGACACTAACGAATGCTTTATTAGTAGAGAGTCAGAGTTGAGGAATACGATTGGATTTCACATTTGGATGGCACTTGTTGGCCTGTTGCTGTACAGATGTGAAGGTCTACGGTACTGCTTGCCTGGCAGTAAGGGAGTGATTTCCACCCCATTTCTAGAACTTTGACCACTCGAATCGAGGTCCATTCTGCAAACACTTTCTGTAGAGCTTCCAAGAGGAACAGTGCTGAGTGCTGTAGGAAATCCCACGCTGAATAATCTCATTGCCTTGCAGACCTAAGGGACACCTTCTTATTTGGAATTCCTGCCCTCCAGTTTCTGCCACCTCAGGCACTCAGGGCAGGACATACCTTTTCAGATTTTCTGGAAGGATAAACAGTGTTACTATCACCAGGGTGCCATGATGGGAAAAGTAGATGTGATGAGTCATGTAACTGGCGAAGCCTAAGTCACACTTCTGTGCAATCAGTGATAGTATGAAAATTCAAAAGCAATTTGCATCAAGATAGCAAAGAAAACTCATGGTGATTAAATATGAGTAATCTATGCCCTGCTGTACGCCCATGCTTTTTATCTTGCTATACTTTTACTTCCTCACAGTAAAGTAAAATCTATAGATCCTCAATTGTGGAAACATGTACATAACCAGTCTCTATGATCCATGCAGAATAGCAGTTTTCTTTTCCAAAGAGACAGCATTTAATGCCCTGGCTAAGGCAACAAATGTGAGCAACAATTTTATCCCAAGTACTGTACCTGGGAAAGATTATGATGGTCCTGGGAGTATTTTCAGAGAGAACATTTCCTGCTTCTTCCATTAGTGAATTTAGTTCTTTCTGTGGTCGTTTTCATGCTCATTTAGGCTTTTGGGGGCCAGGTGAGGGGGAGCTGCCTCCCAGCCTGCCCAGAGAGAGCAGCTCAAAGGGGGGTTACCTAATTCCGCTGTGGGAGTTTTATCTGCCCGCTGGATGGATCAGCGCAGGTCCATGTCTAGACTGATTACAAAAGCATCAACAAAACAAAATAAATACCTAACATCTTACAGAAAAGGCACGGAACCAAATGGTAGGGTGCAGAGAACAATGCCTCTGTTGTGACAGGCAGTCTTCAGGAGGACGATGGAATTCCCGCACCCCAGGTTCTAATTTGTAAAGGCAACATTAAACGTCTCAAAGCAGGCCCTGGCTTGAATGCATTAATTTGGAAAGGCAATGTGCTGTGTTAGATAAGGGATTAAAAAATAAACTGCCACTAGGATCAAAATGAAGATCAGTGTAACCAACTCTGCATGGGCACAGATTTCAGAAAACAGCCTTTAGCTCACCAGTGTGACCATTTGTTAATTCTGCTCTTTCACAGTGACAAGGTATATGGAATGTGATTGAAAAGGCTCCTATTGAGTCAGTTCTGACTTTGTGCTCACCCTTCTGTGTGACGTTATGCAAGTCTCTTAGGTGCTCTGAGCTTCAGTTACTACATCTGTAAGATGACAGAATTGGAGTTGATCATCTAGCTTTGTGAGTTAAAGACTTCAACAAGGCAAAATAAACATAGCAATTTCATTGCCTAATGCTGCTAAAAACTGGGATATTTCACCGGCTATGGTTTGTGTCTAGATGTCCCCCTAAAGCCTCATGCAGTCATGGGGCAGGCTTCTAGAGTCTGTGATTGATTCATGGTCCAATGCTGGGATTATGGGTGTGAGTGCTACACCCGCCCTGGAGCGGGCAGCCTGCATACAATGTAAGGGAGAGAAAGAGGCTTGTTCTTGCTGCTCCTTCCTTTTTGCTCTTGTTGCTTTTGCTGTCTTTTGCCACCATGAACTGTTGCCTTCTGCCCTGTGCCACCCTGCCTTGGAGCCAGCCTATTATGGACTGAAACCTCCATAGACTGTGAGCTAAATAAACCTTTCCTTCCTTAATTTTGGGCACCAGGCATTTTGTCTCAGCAACAAGAGAAAAGTAACTAAGACATTACCCAAAAAGAAAGCTATAGATTATGTGTGAAGTGGCTCACAAATAGGTTGCTACAAACTGAATCTTCAGTTGAGTACTAGGTCACCTCCAAAATTCTAAAGCCAAGTATGTCACATAACCAAATGTACACTTGTTTAGACAATAGTCTCAAGTGGCCTGAGATAGGACATTTTCAGTGCTCATTCTTTTGTTTGCTCAACATGTATCTATCGAGCACCTAGTTTGTACCAGGCCCTAGAGACAAGTTACTTCTCCTGGAGTCCTATGCCTTCTTCCCCTTTGTCCCTTTCTCCTGCTTCCTTCCTTATCTTCTTTTTTTTTTTTTTTTTTGTTTTTGGTTTTGGTTTTTGCCAGTACCGGGAACCGAACTCACGACCTTGCGCTTGCCAGGCAGGCGCTTTTGCCGCTGAGCTAAATCCCCAGCCCCCCTTCCTTATCTTCTTTGATTTTGTTCTCGTTCCTGCCTCAGGTGCAAAGGACTGAGCTAAAGCTACTGCTTTGTTCATGCTGTGTCCTCATAGTTGGTCCGGACAAGGCCCCTCACTTGCTTGTTTGATTTATTAATTGATTCCGTTTCATCTCCAAATCTCTCTCCATTTTCTTTCTCCACAAAGGCAGATATTCTAATGCTTTCAATAAATATCTTTTAGTTGCCTTGTATTTTTGTAAAATGTGTATCATTTTCTGGGAACACATTTTATTTAGTTCATTCAAACAGTGAAAATGCCAGGTAGCCTATTCAGTGTCTTGTCATTTTTATCCACACTATGGTGGGGCTTTCTTTCCTTTTCTTTTTACTTTTCTTTCCTTTTCTTTTCTTTTCTTTTTTTCTTTTCTTTTCTTTTCTTTTCTTTCTTTTCTTTTCTTTTCTTTCCTTTCCTTTCCTTTCCTTTCCTTTCCTTTCCTTTCCTTTCCTTTCCTTTTCTTTTCTTTTCTTCTTTCCCTGTTCGGAGAGATGAGAAGTACTGGCCTCTCCTGGGCTGGAAGAGCAGGGCATGGATGGGGACCAGAGACAGGTTACCATCACATGGCGGTCCTCAAGGGCATGAAGGGCCTGTCTACATACAAGTTTTGCAAAACAAGCAAGTAAAACCACTTCTTTCATGCCTGATCCTTTGATGAAGGAATAGTTCATGAGCATCTTCAGTTACTGCATTTTCTACTAGCTCTATTTTTCTTTCTTGAGACAGGGTCTTATTAATTTGTCCATGCTGGCTTTGAACTCGTGATCCTGCTGCCTCAGCCCCCCAAATGCTGGGATTATAAGCATGTACCACCATATTCGGCTTTCCTCTGGGATTTTAACTAGGAATTTTTTACAAATAGCTGCAAGTCTGGGCTGAACACACCGCTGGGCAGCTTAGGAGGTGCCTCATTCAAAGATAGTCTGGTACCTTAAAGATGGCTATGATTGCTGATGTGGTACCCAGGTGGTCCCTGTGATGGTGAGATGCTCTGAGGTATCATGACAATCAAAGGTTGGTGGCACTCCGAAGTTGACCTCCATCATCTTGACTTTCAGTTCTAGAACCTCAAGCTTCTTCCAGAGGTCTGCTATGTTGGCTTGCTGGTGCCCTCACTGATGAGCGCCAGCCCTTCGTGATGGCAGGCTCGATGGTGAGCACAGACAGCATGGGCTTCCTCCAGGTCAGCATTGAGTGGGCTGTGGATGTAGCCTAAGCCCGTGCCAAAGCAACCAAAGGCCAGTGGCACTGCAAACCCTAGGCTACGGCCACTGAGTGGCTTGGGGCTCAGACTAAGGAACCTGAGCCAGGGTGACACTACAGGTGGAAACTGGGAGCCACACTGCTTTTAGCATCCCTCATGCTTCGGGTGCACCTGTGGTTCATTGTTTCTAACTATTGCGTGATCTTCCATGGTGTGCCACCTCAGCAGTCCATGTCAGCCCTCACTCATATAGAACACCTCCTGTGGAGGCACCTGCAGTGTCTCACTGTAGCAAGCAATTCGATAACAAACTGCCTGTGCATGGTCCACTATGGACCAGTGCCCTACTGTTCTGCTTAACACGCTCTTCTCCCTCTGCAAGCTAGGTAGCTCTTCCTCCTTCTTCAAGTCCTCTCTACTTTCCTTAAAATCTGGGCAACTTTTGTCATTTCTTCTTTCCTTATGGGTTATATCCCTGGCCCACTAATCATAACACGTGCACAACTCTGCTCTCCCACGCATTCTGTGCACAGCTCTATTCTATGCTGTGCTTACAGGGTTTTTGTTGTTGCTGTTATTTTTTGCAATTTCTTATTTGTCTTACTCCCCCAGTGGAAGTGAAATCCTAGGAAGGCAGGGAATATGTCTGTTGTACATTTAAGTGTGACCAAAATATGTGATGAGTGTTCAAATTTAAAAATGTATTATATAAAAAACATATTGTGATTAATCCCCCTCAAAATGCTTACCCTCATTTCAAACACACTTATCCCGTTGTTCCTGCCACTTTCTGAAGCAGTTCTGAAGTCCTCTCTCCTGAGTGTCTTTACAAGGAGAGATAAAAATATGGTGAGGGCTGCTGCTAAGTGCCACTCAAGGGGAAAGTAAACTCATTGAAAACACTGCGGTGTGTCCTCATCCACTTTATCCACCAGATCTGGTGCCATGTGACTTCTGGCTCTTCCCCACAGTCAAAATGACCATGAAAGCTAAACAGTTTAAATTGATTCAGGACCCCAAGGCAGCCACAACAGCATAACTGAAGAAATGAAAGAAGATTTCACAACTGCTTCAGAAAGTGACAAGAACGATGGGATAAGTGTGTTTGAAGGGAGGTTAGGTATTTTGATGGGAATTGAAGGCAATGTGTCTTTTACCATAATATATTTTAAATTCTAATATTCACCACATATTTTGACCACACCTCATATCTCTAGTATATGACACAAGGTGTGCACCAAAGCGTGGTTCAAAAATACTAGGATGAACATTGGATTCATCAAATACTTATTAAGCACCAACTGCATATCTATTTCTAACATAAATCAGTTTCTTTCTTTCCTTCCTCCTCCTCCTCCTCCTTCTTCTTCTTCTGCTTCTTCTTCTCTCTCTCTTTTTCTCTCTCTGGTACTAGGGATTAAACCCATGGTCTTTGCACTGATCTATACCCTTAATTCTTTTTCAAATTTTATTTTTCATTAGTATATGTTTGTAGTGCATGATTACATTTATAGCAGGGAGTTTGTACATGTACATAACACATCTTAATTCCTTTAATCATCCTTGCCTTCCCCTCCCTCCTCCTTCCCTCTGTCTCCTTTCCCCTCCCATTTGAAAACAAACTCTCCCTACTTCTTATCTTTCTATTGTCTATCTTATTTTGCTCTCTATTTATATTTTGGATTTCTTATATAAGAGACACCATAAACTTATAGGTCTTTTTTATTTCTTATTTTGAGATAGAGCTTTACTAAGTCACTAAGTTACCCAAGCTGGGCTTGAACTTAGAATTCTCCTGCCTCAGTCTTATGGACTGCTAGGACTACAGGTATATGCAGTGTTGACAGTTGGCTTGACATAAATCTTTCAAAGTTAGGACATTAATTTATAAATATATGAGTGAATAAAAAGCAGTCATCTTGCTTTGTTGGTCCTGTGGCTAATCTAGCAGACTTTCAAATTCAAGCAAGTACCGTACACTTCCAAAAGGCATCTTTGGGAGGGAATCATCATGTCAAGGAAAGTATCCTCAAACTTACAGGAACTTTTCTTTTGAGAAAAAAAAATTCCATCATCCACAGCACATTCTTTGGAACCTTTGAGAAAGAGGCTTTGTTTTTTGACAGCAGATTTAATTTTGGGAAACAGCTAAAAGCTGCTTGGCAGCAAAATTAGTGAATGAGGTGGGTGATCAAGCTGAAGAATATTACTTTGGTTCCAAACAAGGTGTGACTATAAAGAAATGAGGCTGATTTTCTTGTATGGCACATACACTGGTTCAACAGCAATTCTAAGAGAGGACTTCCAAATATGCCTTAGCCTGGGCACCTGGGCAAGAAAAAAATTTATGGCCCAGTGTGTGCGTGTGTGCGCATGCACACACACACACACACACACACACACACACACACACAGTATATAGTGTCTGGCACAACATGTAGACAACGTCAAAAGTCCTTGGAATTTAGTTTGTAGAAATCAATTGCACAAGTGTGGGATAGAAGATACCTGGCTTGGCAGATGTTCTTGTGAAAGCATCTGACCCCAACCTCGTCATGCATTAGGAGTGTATTGTGGCAGCTCTGCAAGTATGTACATTCTTATATTGTTCTGCTGGAGGTCCAGATCCTCTGTGGGAACCTAATGACCCAATGTCCACTCTGCTCAGGCTCTGCCTGCACCACAGGCTCAGCTGCGAGCCTCCTCGCAACAAAGAGGACCCCTGACTCTCTGGAGCATGGGGCAGAGCTGAAAGAACTTACAATATGGGAAGATGTGCTAAAAATGTAAAATGCCCAGAAGATACACAGTGATTAAAATTTATTGTGTGAAGAGTGGGGTCATCTTAATCTCATGTTGCTCTTCATAGAACAAACAGACCAATAGTTGGAAATGATAGGCAGATTTTGGTTCAACCTAATAAAGGTTGGTTCATATCATAGAAATATATGTTTAGCATAATCTCATGTGTGAATATACTTATGGAGAGAGGAAAAGTGATTGTAAGTATGTAAATAATATATTTAACAGTAGGAGCTGGGAATTGCTGGAATGCTTGCCTAGCATGTGCAAAGCCCTAGGTTTGATCCCTAGAGTTGTAAAAATTTTCATAGTGGCTATCTATGGGGGTGTTAGTCAGCTTTCCATCATTGTGGCAAAACACCTGAGACAGATAGCTTATAAAAGGAAGAGGCTTAGTCTGGATCACAGTTTAGGAAGTTTCAATTCATGATCAATTGGCCCCACTATTTTAGGCCATCATAGTGGGCAACCCATTATAGTGGGAGCCCATGGCAGAGTGAAACTCTTCACTTTAAGACTGGGATGAGAAAAAAGGAGCTGGCTGACATCCCACAAGTCCCTTCAAGGGCAAGTGCCCAGTGACCTAAAGACCTCCCACTAGGCTTTCCCTCTCAGAAGATTCCACAACCTCCTAAGAGCTCTATCCTGGAGACTGAGCTTTTAACACACACATCTTTGGGGATATTCAGCATTCAATAGCAATGGGGTGTAGAATTATTGGGAAAATGTCATTTTAAAAATGTATATAATAATGTTAGAATTTTTATTACTTGCACATATTTCTTTTGTAATAATGTTCCCTCCTTGAATAGAAGAAATCTGCTAAAAGCTAGAGGTGTCTAGTAACCAAGCCAGCTACTTTGTGACCCAGTAAGAGCCCTTCCTACAAGGTGATGAAGCAAAGACTGTGGGATAAGCTATAGCATCCCTTTCAGCCTGGAGATTCAGAATCTGTTATTCAAGTACCAGAGTTGAGCCACGGGGAATGTACATGAGCATCCAATGAGAAAGAGGCCTGGGAACTTCCAAGAACATGGAGTAACTTCCCAGCTGCCAGCTTCTAACAACAAAATAGTCATCTTAACGTAATTCCAGTGTACAAAGCTTAGATCAAAGGGTAGAATAAACACTTCAAAGATGAAAAGCCACTAGCTAGCTGTGAAACTGGATTCTGAACTAGAGCAATAAAAAAGTTTATGAGAATAGGAAAGACAGCAACAAAAAGCTAACAGAGATAGGCTATTGACAAAATAGTAAACACCAATATGGGATGGTAGATTTTCCATGTTTTGTAAATGTCTGTGGTTATCCACTCTGGGAGGGGGGAGGGGACCAGGAATTAAACTGAGGACCTCACTCTTGCCAGGCAGGTGCTGTGCCACTGAGCTAAATCCCCAGCCCCTGTGTTTATCTGCTTTAATCCCATTGATGAAACTGAAGACTGTTGTCTTCAGGCCGTGGTCATTGCAGGTAGTTGTCTCTCGACTCATCACTCAGCCTGGATGGATTTTCGCTGGCATCACATAAAGATTGCAGAAGCAGTGGCTGCCAGGCAGGGGGGTGTAGGTATGTGGTAGAGTACTTACCTAGCATGGGTGAGTTCCCCAGTCTCACCCCAGCATCAGAAAAAGAAACAAAACAGACACTGGCTGCCCTGCTGTTATGGTTATGTCTAGATGTCCCCCCAAAAGCACGTTAGGTCATAGGTGGAGCTTTTCAGAAGTGGCTGGATCTATGGCGTAGAATGCTGAGACAAAATGGGTGATATTGGGATTCAGGGTGTGTGACTACTAAATTAGTCTACTGATTGGTTTGGCATAGTTCTGGGTGTGGATAATGGGAAGGCTCACCTGGGTGTGGCTGCCACCACCCAAAGGGTGAGTAGCCAGGAAGGAATAAAGGGAGAGGCAGGCTGCTGCTGCTTCTTTACTACTCTGCTGCAGAAGCCCACCATGGATTGTTCCTCCTCTACGATGCCCCTCTGCCACGCCACCCTGCCTTGGAGCCAGCCAACTATGAACTGAAACCTCTACAAACTGTGAGCTAAATAAACCTTTTCTCCTTTAACTCTGGGTGTTGGGTATTTTGTCTTAGTAATGGGAAAAGTAACTAAGACACCTGCTCAGGTATTAGGGACTGAAGCATGTCAAACTTAGACACCTGCTCAGGTATTAGGGCCTGAAGCATGTCAAACTTGACCTCAGGACTCACAGAGTCCAGAAAGGTGTTGGAAGAACAGCACAGTCATGACACCGGGGTTGGGCAGAGGGACCAATATTTACTTCCTTTTTGGGCCAATGGTACCACAAAACTTGAGCAACAGAGACAAAAATCTTGTACTAATTCTCCACTTCATATTAGGGAAAATGAGAGGAAAAATGGATGACAAGTGTGTGCTAAAACAGACAATGCCCTTCACCTCCCAGGATGGAGGAAGGGACTTTAAAACTGTTCTTGCTTGCTTGCTGGAGCAAAACATGGTCATAAAGCTGCAAATTATTTTTTGCCAGATTAAATAAAAACTTGTTTGTGGAAGGACAGGGGCAGTTCTTCTGGTTTGATCTTGTTAGAATCACAGGCTCGAGTCCAAGCAGGAAAGCTTTCCAGTGTTTGGGTTTTATAAACCAAAGACCAAAGGCTCTTACCAACCTCATTCAAATACAGAAATAATTATGGTTTAAAGACAATGACAACCGGCTTCTTTCCTTTTTGATATTATCAACTAATACAAATCACAGAAGTCACATTAACAAATGCAGCTAAGTGTGGCCTCAACTTCAACAAAACCAACTGTAGGAAAAGCTGAACCAAACACTTCCAATTTGTGTTCATGGACACTTTTCAAAGGACAACACTGGATATTGGAAACCTACTCTCTGCAGGAGAGTAACAGAAGTGTCTTGATAACAGTAAGTGGGGGGAGATGATAAATTGTGAGAAATTACACCTTTTGTTTTCCACAAGGTGACCCCCTTCCACTGGGCCAAAACCCGAGATCCTTACTGGTACCGCCTCTTAGAACTAAAAGGGACTTCCTGGCCCTTTCTTGACATTTGCTCATATCATTTCCCTGCGTCTCATTCTCTTATACTAATGAAGTGGGAGTTGTCCTCTTTTACAAGGAATCAAGGATTCCTTCTACTGATATGATCCTGTGAAAAGGCAATGTACTGAGCATTATAAATATGATAAATAATAATTCCCTGGCAGCAGAATGTCTGAGTGTCAACATGAGTGCCATAATCATTTGCAATGTGGAATTGCAAAAACCAGATTTTAGTAATATTACTGCGCCTATGATTCATGGAAAGCTGGTGCTGGAATTACAATTGGTACCAGACCTTCAGATCTATGACAGCGGGGATCAAACCTTTTGGTTTGCCACTGTCTTCACATCTAGTACAGCACCTGGGACCCAGTAGGTACATAAAACTTAGTTGTTGAATAAGTGAATACTGAAGAAGACTACCTGAGGCCAAGGGTGAGAGTTACTTCTTAAAGAGTTTGCTGATGACCACGTTTGCAAACTGACACAGGGCAGGTGCCAGCCCTGCCATGTGGCAGCACCTGGACAGAAGTGCATTTTAGGGCCCTCTCTTTAGTTGGGGGAAGGGAATATTAATTGTGCAACTTGGACATGGCCCGCACAGAGGATTTTTTACTTGGACAAGGGAAATTTGTAAGGTAGACCAGATTGTGAATTCTTTTGAGGTACCTTTGGCCTCACAGGCAAGAAACTCCAACTAAGGCTTCTAAATGGAGACTGTGGATTGGGTGTGTGTTGGAAGGGAGCAGCCTTGACTGGGGCTTGGGGCCAGGATTGATACTCACCCAAAACACAGGCAGAGAGGTGGGTTTCAAGGACACAGCTGGGGCCTGATGGGATTATGCTGAATAGAAGGTCAGGTGAGAGAGAAGTGTATGATGGTTTACAAAAAAGACTCAATATATTTTTATTTGAACATTTATTTTTCCAAAGAAATCCATGCAGAGAGAGAGAGAATGAGAGAGAGAAGGAGAGAAAGAGAGAAAGAGAGAAAGAAGGAGGGAGGGAGAGAGAGAGAGAGAGAGAGAGAGAGAGAGAGAGAGAGAGAGAG
>NW_004955473.1:1317885-1431706 GCF_000276665.1 Chinchilla lanigera | reverse complement strand
TTTTTTTTTTTTCTTTGCAAAAGGACAATCTATACTACCACTAAAATTTACCTTCCTCATAAAGATACCATTTGATTTTCGAAAACATAACACATGGTTAGTTTTCTACTTAATGGCTGGAGGAAGTATATAAGATAAAAAAATAGAAAAAAATAAGAAGGTGGCTCCCGTTGTGGAGGACCACGAAGTGCTGCGGGCAGCACGGGTGCTGGGCATTGGGAAGTCAGTGCACCAGGAAGAAAAAGCTCATCATGCAGATGGCCACACTGGTGAGGAGCTTCAGGGGGGAGTGTGCGTTCCCGAGACTGTGAGAGGCGGTGACCTCACTGTCCTTCTGGTTCACATGTTGCTTGCTCCCAGGAGCTTCGTCCACATCCAGATCATAAGCCAGTTCTGCCAAAAGAAGAGAAGGATTTGAAATGCGGGATAAAGCACAGCGTCAGATGTGCACTATTCACAGCAGAAGCACTTGTCTGGCCTGTTGGGAAGTCCCAGCTTTGATTTTTTCCTTTCTTGAGAGGAAAGGGTGCCAAGAGACGGGAAGGAGAAGGAGAGGATAAGAGGGCTGGACGTGCTCCTTCCAGAGACCACAGCAGGAGAAGCGAGCAGGCCTGTGCTCTCCTTTGCTCTAGGCCCACCTCAGGGTGCACATAAGCAACCTCTCCTTTCAGGTCAGGCTGTGCTCGGAGCGAAGGTCATTTTTGCCAGATCCTTCTGGTATCAAAATGTTATGCATGGGTGACCATGCATGTGTCCTTGGGTGGTAGCTGAGGAGGGAGTGTTGTGGGCTCCCTGAGCCTGATCTCGGTACCCCATATAGAGTTCCTTATCCTGAGAGCTTTGCTTTAATTAGAGTTGAAGACAGAGTCATTTGTTGTTGAAAATTGTTTATTTTTCCCAAGTAGTTCTTTTATCTATTAGGTCTTTCTGTCGCCTCTAGCCCACCTCCCCCTAAGCCAAATTGAGCTATTGCACAGGATTTAAACTAGTACCAAGCAAATCTGGCAAGAAAAGAGGCAAGTGGGTAAGGGTCTTTCATTTTTTCATTACCTTTCATTTATACGTTCACAATTCTGAAAAGAAAGTGGGTATCTTCAGCTTGGTTTAATGCAAACGCCCCCCAAAAGGCAAATCTAAAGATAATGGTTTATTAGGAAATTCAAGATCATTGGCCCTGGCACAGGGCTCAGTTGCTCTCAGCTTTGCTTTTCCAGACTTAGCCATCAATCTATTCCCTTGGCTTTCTGTAGATGCTGTTGTCAATGTTTCTATTTCAATATCTTGTGAAGGTGATGTGATATGAGCAACCTTGCCAGCCAGCCAACTGTCCTGTGGCCGAGAGAGCTGGAAAGATCCTTTGGGGACACTGAGATGCACAGCAGCGGGCCCAGAGGAAATGACTGGGATTCTACAGAGGGAAGGAAGGAAGGGGAAGGAAGAGCTCCTCTTACAGGGCATGGAACATTTGTAAGTCACAGGAAGCAAGTGTGGGGACTCAGCTGGTTCAGGATGTGCGCAGAACAGGGTCAGGACCAGGCTTGCTATGAGACAGGCACTGGCTAGGTCAGGAAGCAAAGTCAAGGTGACGAAAGCCAGGGGTTCAAACTTCACAGATTGCAGCCCCACTTTCTGAAAAGGCTGCTGGAATCTATAAGCCACCAGCAATGGCGAGGGAACTGATTTTACTGTGCGTCCACTGGCAGCTAAAAAAAAAAAGGGATATTTTAGCTCATACCTCAAGGCTCCTTTAATTTGTATGTAGCTGATTACTAGCACAGATCAACTTTGTCTGTTTTAGTTTACTAATTTTATTTGTCAATTCATAACAGTTCATATCCTCTTCCTTGTATGAATTTGAAGAATACATATTAAAGTGAATCATCTGCATATAATGTATGCAAATATTTTTCTATTTTGTAGTTAGTTATAATTCTTTTTTGTTGGTGTGCAAAGAAGTGATGTCTTAATTTTTAATACATATATATGGATCTGATTACACTTCATGCCTCTCAAACCAGAAACATTTTTCTTCCTGAGTACTTTTTTTTTTTCCCAGTACCAGGAATCAAACTCACAACCTCGCACTTGCTAGGCAGGCTCTGTGCCGCTGAGCTAAATCCCCAGCCCCTTCCTGAGTACTGATAATAATTCAAATCAAGTTTTCCAGCAATGTTCTTAACAAGGGAAAAGCAAGTTAGCCACTGTAATGTAGGTCCCCCTCAAGTAAATACATATAAACACGCAAATTAGAAAGAGGAATAGAACAAAGAGCAATGCTCTACTTGGAAATCAGACCTCTTTCTCTGAAAGGTGAAATATGCAGGGCCCACAAGAAGGCTGAGGTCAGCTGTCAGTCGGCAAGGATAGCACAGGCTTAGGTGCGATCAGATTTCACTAAAATGAAGAGCACATATGGCTGGATCTGTTGAAAGCCAGCCCCAAGTCTCACAGCAGCTTCTCCACTTAAGTGAAGAGGAGTATTTTTAGGGCTGACCTGAATGAAAGCACTCTCAGTGTGGCCTCTAGATACCTTTTCTGGATGATGTTCCTTGCCCAAGATCAAGATGAAACAACATCGATTAATGATAACCACCCAGCTACTCCTCTATTTATTTTGCTCTTCAAATAATCCGCTAATACTCAACACTTTTGTTCACTATAGCAGTTATGATAAACCCAGTTGCTCTGTTAAATCCAGTCATTTTTTGTTATTTCTATTCAGTCCACTCATTTTTTGTTATTACTATCTCTTGGACCCTATGTTTAGAAATCAAAGTAATGACTTCTAATTATTGTTCCGCATTGTATCCCAGGTATAATTATATATATATATATGTATATATATATACATATATATACATATATATATATGGTCTCATGTAACTTAATCTCTCTACCACATTTTAGAGTAGGAATTATAATTCCCATTTTACTGATGAAGAAGTTCCAGCTCAGATTAATTATTTGGCCCATATTTACATAGCTGGTATGTGACACAGGTGCTACCATAGTGGAATCCAGGTATGACTCTACACTTGATCTTAGCCCAAGGCCAAAATGTCAGGTGAAGCTATACTGCCTTTTGAAAAATTCTATGTAGCAAATTGACTACAGTGACTAAGTAATAATAGGTTCTTATTTAAAACAAGATAATTCAAGTAGTGAAATACATACTTCCAAAGAAAACTTCCATAAAATGTAAGAAAAGCCAGTGTTTCCAACATAAATTTGACCTTAATTAATTAAAAGTTGATTAAGTAGCCTTGTTAAACTTTGTGAAATAGTGAAAAGAGCCCCGGCACTGGATCTCTGAAAGGGAATTATCATATCAATCCTATTTCCCTGATGAAATCAACAATAATGGCCAAGGCCATTAGACACTCTAGGTCAAAAATTCCATTGCAGAATTCCAGAGATCAGAGACACCAATGGGGAATCAAGAAGACTTTATGGGGTGTACACCTGGCTCAGTGGGACTCCTGTCCAAAATGGCTGAGCATTGGAGAAAGGAAAGGCTCCAGTTTTTATATATTTGGTCAAGGGGGTTGGTGTTTGGCACAAAACTTGTGGGCGGGCAGAAGAACAAAGGTAGTTTGTCAAGCTGTGACAGGTTTGTACCTTGGTGGCCCAACAGGGTGTTATGGGAACAGGGGGTTATAAAATTGTACTTACTGGGACAAAAGTCACTGCTTTTATGTGCATTAGAACAAAGAATAACAGCTGTAAGGAGGGGGAAGTTTGAAAAACTTGACTTTTTTTTTCTTTTTCTTCTTAAGTCCTGCTTTTGTTCAGCCAAGTCTTCCACAACCAAAGGGCACCCAACAGTATGCACAATGCTTCTTTCCTGCACTCCCTAAACTGTGGCTATAGCTTGCCTGAGGTTCTCAATTCAGCAGCAGCAAAAGTTTATCATGCCCACAGTCAGGCTCCTGTGGCAGAAATTGATGGGAATCTCAGCAAAGCCATTCTCTGTGCTTGGGCCACCAGCATGAGGCTTAGAGATGAAGGGGACAGCTTAGTATAACAAGGAAGCAGTAAGGTGGGTAGAGGAAATAGGATTTTGGTCAAAGATAAATATTAACTCTGTCCATTCATAAACAGGGGAAATATCCAATTTAATTCAACAGTGCTAGCCTATGATGTTCCGAAAACTTAACTAGAAGATTAGAAGAAGATTTAGGTGTCTGCCTTCAGGAATCCCACACTCTGGTAAAGGCAATAGACCAACAGACAAACCTACTAGATACTTGGCCAAAAGTTGAAAGGGCTCAAATAGGGCACAAGCAAAACACCATAGGAAAAGAAGAAAGAGAGCTAAACATAGTAGGATTTGAAGGTTTCTTGGAACAATGTGGATAAACTACACCACGGAGGCTGAATAGCACTATGGCAGTGATGAGTGACATGGGTACTCAGGCAGGGGGGTCAGTTTGAGCAATGTCTCCGTGACTGGAGAATGTAGGTAGGGCTATTCAGTAGGACAAGCAGCCTCCCTGGTGTGAGAGGCCACACAGTGAACTCTGTGTGTGTGTGTGTGTGTGTGTGTGTGTGTGTGTGTGTAAGAGCTGGTGACTGGGATGAAAGGTAAGGCAGGAAGGACCAATAAAGGCCAAATTGAGGTGGACCATAAAGGCTATTTTAACTATTCTGTGAGCAACAAGGAGCCATTGAATTTTTTTTTTTTTTTTTTAAATTTTGAGACAAGATCTTGCTAAGTTGTTTCACTGTCCAGGTTGGGCTCAAACCCAGGATCCTCCTGCCTTAGCCTCTCACAGTGCTTGGATTATAGGCGTGCCCCACCATACCCAGCTCTTGATTTGTGTTTTTAGAAAGATCACTGGAATCTGTGGAAGACAGCCCTAAGTAGGAGACACTCATCAGACATTGTGTCTTAGAAAAAATAAGAAGCCTATGGAAACAGTATCTGGGGATCTTCCAGGAGTACACATGAAAAGAAATCAGTAGTGCATGGTGGTGCACACCTGTGATCCAAGTACTCTGGGAGGCTGCACCAGCAGATCATAAGTTCAAGTCCTGCCAGAGCAACTCAGTGAGGTTTCTTAAAGTGAAAAATGGGCTGAGTATGTAGCTCAGTGCAAAGGCCCTGGGTTCAGTCTCCTGAACCCTCAGTTCAGGAGAAGGCCCTCAGTTCAATCTCTAATCCCAACAACAAAAAAGCAGAATTATATACTAGATTAAAACATTTTTCAGTTTGCTATGAATCAGATGTATTATGGGAAATTATGGGAATTGCCACAGCCCCTTTCTTTAAGTCATTTATATTTTTATATTGATGAATGATTTTCCAGAATATATATTTTGGTGTGTTTGGGCCAGGAAGGACATTTTCAGGCGAGCCCCAAAGATACTCTTCCTATTCGTAATCAGTTTAACTATACCCGCACTAAGTACACACTCAGCCCCAACTCTCATTTTGCCTTCACGTACTTTGTGGTGCAGATGAGATGATCCATGAAAACAACAGTGGATCACTAGGGTCTGCAGGTTGTGTTTCTGGTGGACAGGGGAGCCCTCCTTATTATTCAGTCTTCTCGTGCATTCCATAAGGCCCTGGAGCCCTGGGGTCGAGGCCTGCTTTGGCCACTGACTTACTAGTTTGCCTTAGACAACTCATGTCCTTCTGTGGGCTTCCGTTGCCACATCTGGTAAAATCATAGTGTTGAAGTGATGACTTCTAAATTTCCTTCCAGCTTTTTTTCTCTGCTTCCAAGGCTCTTGCGCCCCTGTGAGGGGCACACTCCACTGCACACTGGAATCATCCCTCTGCCTACAGCAGCCAATATGGTTGCCCCCAGCAGGGCTTCCATAAGCAAGTAGGGAAAATCCATTGCTTCTCTTGGGATGTTTCTCTAGCGATGTTCATCGGCCACCGAATTCTGAGTTCTCTTCCTTTTATAGCCATTCTAATCTTGGGTAGCAGACCCTGGCAACAAATAAACCCATGCTAGACTGTTATGGTTTTGTTTTTAAACCTTCGCATAATAACTTCCACTGAAGCCGGTGCACAGAGAGCTTCGGGGAAGAAGCTGCTGGGCCTGCAGAGCATCAGGCAGGCATGCACAGGCAGCTGGATAGGCAGCCAGCGGAATCTGGCAGCCAGGGAGATGAGCCTCTGGGGGCTTAAGCGTATAACAGCAAGCAAATGCGTACCCTCTGAAAGCCGGGCATCAAGTAGGAAGAGGCATTGCTCTAAAAGCTTTACCCACACCAACAGGAAGACTTCACAAGGCAGCCCGAAAGAAGAGCTGCCATGGAAATGCCAGGGGAGAGAAGCTGCTGCTAACACAAGCATGGGGATTTCTTTCTTGCCAGGCTTGCATGGGCAGATGGCTTCGCTGCTATCCCTGGCTTTGCATTTGCTGTGTACAGTTGGCCCCTTAACATATGAATATGTGAAACTTCAGGAAGCTGCCTGGCATCCCCTGAGGATGAAATGGGGGGAATCTCCAAGGAGACTGTGTTCATTGCAATACTGCTCACACCGCTGCCCATTTCCGCAGAAGCCCTGTGGGCTCTGTCTTTTCCTTCTGATTCAGAGACAGATCTCACTTTCCTTGTCCTCCCCTCAACACAGACGTCCTTCTTCCCACAGCCACATCTTCTCTTTTGTGAACTTCAAGATGTGAAGTAGCTGGGTGTGGCGGCACAAGCTATAATCAGCACTCTGGGAGTCTCAGGCAGGCGAATGGTTACCAATCTGGCAAGACCTTGTCTCAAAGTTTAGAAAGAAATTTAGAAAGGGGCTGGGCATGTAGCTCAGTTGTACAGCGCCCCTGGTTCAATTCCCGGTGCTGGAAAAAAATGTGTGAAATGACTGACTTCTTGGACTTTAGCAGAAGAAAGTGATTTATTTATTTATTTTTATTCTTGGGGGCTGCTGGGGATTACATGGAGGGACTTTGTACTGAGCTATGTCCCCAGTCCTTAAAAAAAACCAACCTTATTTTGAGACAGGGTTTCTCTGAATTGCCCAGGCTGTGCTTGAACTTGTGATCTTCCTGTTTCAGCCTCTCAGAGTTCTGGGATTACAGGTGTGCACCACTGCATCTGGTAAGAAATCTACCTTAGAAACTGATCTTAGAAACTGACTTTAGAAGTGCTGCTGGGGCATTGTGGGGGGTGTCTAGATTTTCTTCTTATATATGTGACAAGGAGAAACTAGAACACTTGAGGTCTGTAGCTTTTAACTGGTCTCATGGGACTCCTTTTAGAATGGGCTCATTTCACAGTGCGCCTTATTGACAGACAAGCAAGCTGCCAATTTTGCCCACTTAATGACCGCAAAACCTGGGAATTACTCAGTGGCATCTCCTGGGAGAAGACATGGGCAATGCAATACCCACATCATCTTTTCCGTAGTGCCAGCCTGCAAACACCCTGGTTACAGCAATGGTGTGCGGAATACGACAGGGGCTTTGCCCCATTAGCTGAGCCGCGATGGCTCTCAGGCTTGCTTCTCAGTCTGCGGCATGCTCCCCTTCAGGCTGCACCACAGTGGCCTGCGGGCCCATGGAGCCATGGTATGCTGCTTCCCGGAGATTTGGAAGACATACACTGTGTTATATACTGAATCATGCAAGGCTATATGACCATAGAAATGTACCATTCGCAGACGTACCAAAGACTTCACAGTACATTATTTTGTTTATTGCGATCTTCAGATTATACCTGAGATCTTCAGGATGATGATTAACACTACTCTTCTCTAATGCATGGAGGATTTAGGTGGAAAGGTCCTCAAAGTACAGTTAGGTAGTGTGGGTCACCTGGGCTTTGTCCACGGCCATGTTGGACATTTAGCCTCAGAAATTCTTGCTTAGTCACTAGGCATGGTGGTGCATGCCTATAATTCGAACACTCTTGAAGGCTGAGGCAGGAGGATCAGAAGTTCAAGCCCACTTGGACAACTGATAGATTTAGTGAGACCTTGCCTCAAAATAAACATTAAAAAAATAAGCTGGGCATATAACTAGGTATGAAGGCCCTAGATTCAATTCCCAGCACCTGAAAATGAAAAATCCTGGTTAGTGTCTTCATGTAGCTCTTCTATAACTTCCTCGTCAGGAACGCAAACACCACATTAATTATTCCTAACATGGGCTCTGGATGGTCAGCTTTCTAACACAAAATGTTTTCCAGAGAGTTCAGCCACTGCCTATGTTGCACTATTGTATTGAGCCAGTACAAAAAAAGATAAAGTCCCTGAATTCCTTGGAAAAGAGCAAATCATTTCATTGTATAATCTCACTATACTATGGGCCACTGCAGTACTGATTCGGGTGCATCACAAGCCAAGTCCCATTCTTAGGAAAGAAACAGCTCCATCTGGCAGCCTGGAGCATACAAGCGGGTAGGGAGGGGCCTGGCCATCCTCCGCCAGCCTCATCGCATTCTCCTCACCTTCCACAGGAGTGTCACACACTGTCGCCACTATTGCTCTCATGTTTGCAAGTGTTTTTCACTGGAAGCTGCCTGAAACCCCATGGGAACCAGCTCCTCAAAGCCTTTACTTCCCACAGGAGGGCCTAACTCATTCCCGTGGGAAGTGACCAATCTGACAGGCAGTGAAGGAAGAAGAGTTGAGGACACAGACACCATTTGGTTAGGCCTGGGGCAAAGATGAAAAGAACTGGCTTAGAGAAGCAAGGGGGGCCAGGGATGTAGCTAGGCGGCATAAGCGCTTGCCTGGCAAGCCTGAGGTCATGAGTTCGAGTCCCGGTATGAAAAAAAAAGGAGAAGGCAAGGGAACAGAGGGTTTTTTAAATGAATTTTTATTATTATTAGTAGTATTTTCCCTTTTTGCTGGGGGTACTGAGGGTGGAACCCATGCCCTTGAAATGCCAGGCAGTTGTTCTACCACTGAGCTATATTCCCAGGCATGTATTTTTATTTTTTACTTTCAGAAACAGTCTTGCTAAGTTGCCCAGGCTGGACTCAAACTCATGATCTTCCTGCCTCAGTTTCCTGTAAGTGGGATCATGGGCGTGTGCCACCCCATCAGCTATTATTATTTTGGAAGAGAGCATTTTAAAGAAGGGTGGGTCAACAAAATCAAATGTTGTGAAGGGGTCAAGAAAAGTAAAGGCTGAGAAGTAGCTGCGGATTACGTCTACTAGAAGATTACAGGGGATTTCTGAAGGAAGTTTTAGTAGGTGGCTAGTACTGAGTTGCTGTGAAAGTAGTGCACTGCGCGCAGATGAAATGATCCTCTCTCATCCCAACTGCCTCCAGTAGATGCAAAGCTATTAGAGCCACAACAGCTAACCAGTATGTAGAACTCCATATGTGGGTCCGTGCATGCAGAGTTCCAACTCAAGACAGCCTTGAGATGCTCTGTTCTTCTCACTGTTGATGCACTAACAACCTGCAGTGGACTCTCAGGTACTTGTATGCCCATATTCACTGCCTTGTTTTTCACACTAGTCCAAAGCTGGAACTGCAGATACGGCTCCTCATTACAGAAAGTGGAAGGGGCAATTTTTGTCAAGGGTTCTAATCCGAAGCTAAAAAATTCCTGAAGACATTTCAAGCTCAGGAAACTTACATTTGCTTTTGTAACTCACACAAATGATGCCGAACTGAAATTATGCTTTTAAAAAGCAGTAAATGCAAGAATACACTCTGTTCTCGTAACTTTTAAAAATTATTTAATGGTTTAGATTCATGGAGTGCTGGTTATAATATAAATTTCAGGCATGACACAGCTACGGAGGTATGCACCATTGGGCTTTGAGGATGTAGAGAACATAAAATGTCACTTAGCGTAGCCAAATCCAATTACTGCTGAGGGGTCAGGGGAATAAGAGAGCGGACTGTTCTCCCTTGGAACTGAAGCATGTGAGGGCTCCATCGAGTATGTGAGGGCTTTACTTGGATGGGGAAACTCAAAATCTAGCAAGCTTCCATTTTAATGAGCCAGAGTGTAACTTACAAAACATATCCCTGAAAATTGAAAGGCTTGCAGTGTCCTGGCCATGCCGAACACAGAAAGAAAATGACTTATACAACAACCGAGGTGTCAAAATCAAGTCCCTAAAAATATTCAGACTGGGTATGGGAACATCTTGGGCCCGAAATCAACAGCAGGCAGGTGTTCTCATAAATAAAAGATGAAAACCCTCCCTAAGCCATTCCATCTGAACTTGTCCCTTAAATACTCTCCAATTGTGAAATTCCTCCCTCGTCATCAACAAGTATTGGGAAATTGAGTCTGTCTTCCTCCCTGTTTACTTGGAAGCGTGTATTCGCATCCTGGCTCCATCCTCCTATCTTCCCACCCTTGGATCTGGAAGTCAGTGGAGCGCCCATTCTCCCAGCCACATGGGCACGTCTCCTCTCCCTCTGGATGCTGACCATTGCTCGCCAGTCCTGCAGCACTCCTCCCCACCCGTCCTCAATGCCTCAGCTATAAAAGATACCATTCTTCTCCAATGGCCCATGGCTATTCAGGAAGAAGAGTTCTATTCCGTGAGTGCAGGAGCAAGATGACATTATTTCCTGAAACACATGTTGAAGCACATCATTCTCTTCCTTAACATGCTTTAATGAGCCCATAGTGTATGTGGAATGGACTCCTAATTCCTAAGCAGGGAATTCAAGAACTTCTCTAGTCTATCTTCTCTTGCTTTCCAGTTTCAACTGCCCATATATTTTTCTAGGCGTCATATACTGTAGCCACGCCAAAGCTGAATATGCCAGAGATTTTCATGTTCCCATGTCCTTTCTCATGGTGTTCCCTAAGACCCTGGGCTGGTGTTTATAAGCAGAGCCTGAAGTGGCCTCTCTCTCCATTTCTGTCTGGGCCACTGCCTCTGTTTCTGTCTTTGTCTCTCTCCCCTCCCTCCTCCTTTTTCTGCTAACAAGTGTGTCTTCCAAGCCTCAACTTACATGCTACCTCTCCTAGGAAGCCTCCTTTCTCACCTCAGCCCAAACTAATCACTTCTCTTTCTCCATTAATTAGGTTGTACTTCTATTCTAGCACGAGCTTTCACTTGTGTCACAGTAGAATAAGTCATTTGTGTTCCTTTCCTCACCTAGACCGAGTACCACTGCAGTATGAAATGAGTGGCATTCCCTTCTGTAGCTCTCACACAGCACTTGGTGAACACAGATACTTTAAAATATGCTTGGTGACTGATGGAGTGAATACACGAACCAATAGCTGCATGAATGAATGCATACCCTAGGCTGCTGGGAATGTGCAGGCAAAGGGATTATCTACTTGCAAAACAACCTTCCCAAGGGGTTGATCCTCACTAAGCGATGATTTCCTCAGGGAAGTGAGCTACTACTGACCACGATGAAGGCAAGACAAACGTAGGGCCAATGGTGACTTGCTCTGAAAGCAAACGGCGGGGCTCAGACCCTAACCTCTAGATCTCAAGGCACTGCTGAGCAATAGCCAGTTTTCAATACCCACAGAATCGTTTCACTGCGCTCAGTGCAGATGGAATCCACAAAGACTATTTTCATATTCCCTTTTGCTGCCTGGAACTTGATGCCTTGCTACAAGAGCATCTGACACAAGTCAGCATTCTGTGTGACACACTGAGCAGGAAACAGGTTTTTTGGTGAGCAGGTTCCATTCACTTTTCGCTTGGAACCTTCACGATTGCCTTCCCGTGCCTTTGGCCTCTGTCCTAGCCTCACAATCCACCCACCCCTGGGCCACACTCCAGCTGTCCAATCACCATTGATTCCCTGTGGAGGGGCTGCTGGTGAGTGAAGTTTTAATGCCTGTCTCTGTGTCATCAAAATGCAGCCTCGTTAATAGAGTCCGTTGCTTGGCTATAATACTACAAAGCAGTGAGACTTCAATGCCTGCAGTAACACATGCCGGCACCCCACTCCCTTTGCAGAGGTCTGTGGGATGCCGGCCAGGAAAATACAATTATGTGCTGGCACGGGAATAAATACAATTCTTTAACCTAAAAGTTCTGTTTTCATTGCCCCTCCTTTTCCATTTCTCTATTCACTTCTCTTTTTTTCCATTGCTCTTTAAACTAATTTCCTGTGTCCAATTATTCCCCTCTCTTCTGTCTAGTCACAGCTCTACTAAACTCACTCCTGTCTTCACAGCACTCTTTTCCATATCCTGAGGCAAGGGCAAGGTTGACATCCTTGAATTGGTTCTGAATCTTAAGGACGCTCTTTGGGGGTGAGTGTGGTGGTGCATGCCTGTAATCCCAGCACTGGGCAGGCTGAGGCAGGAGGATCACAAGTTTGAGGCCAGCCTAAACTACATAGTGAGACCCGGAGGAAAAAAAGGATGCTTTTCTGTTGCTTTTCAGATTGATTTAAACTTGTCACCAGGGTTCTAATTCTTCTAGAAGAGCTGCTAATACCTCCTTTCTTAATCTTCCATGGGTATTTCCATTCCCTTATTGTTTACCTCTCAGCACCATTTGTGCTTCTTACCTCAGTTCTCCTATTTCTCTGACACCACCTGCCCGGCACCTGCCCAAGCCTGTTGTTATGTCCTTTATTCTTGCCTAAACCTTTTTAGTTATTGTCACTTATCATCATGTCTTTTTTTTCTAAGGAGAGAATGATTTGACCTAAAAGAAATTAAAAACTTTAAAAACCATCAGAGCAATCTGAAAAGTGCACTTAAAAGAAAATAAAATCTGGGCTGGGGATTTAGCTCAGCGGCAAAAACGCCTGCCTGGCAAGAGCAAGGTCGTGAGTTTGGTTCCCGGTACCGGAGAAAAACCAAAAAACCAAAAAAAAGAAAGAAAGAAAAAAAAAGAAAATAAAATCTGGCTGTATCTGTGATCCCTACACTATTGGAGGCTGATGCAGGAGGATCCCAAGTTTGAGCTCAGCATGAGAAACTTAGCCAGACCTTGTCAGACAAACAAAAACATACGAACAAAAAATCGTATCACACCACACCAAACCAAAAAAGGCTGGGGATGGTCAGTGGAAAGGTCCTGGGTCCAATCCTTAAATCCTCAATACTGAGCTCCCCAGAAGAGCTTTCTTACAGTTAGCAAGGAGGTGTTCCTTAAGAGATTCCACAGCTCTTAGAGATGCTGGTGAAAGGATTCAAACATGGAATAGGGTGGGTGGAGGGTAAAGGTAAATAGCCCCTGTTGATCCTTCCAACCCTGAGATTCTAGAATTTCATTCAGGTCTTGAGAGTTCTCATGTGGGGATGAAGGTTACAGTGACCCTCACATACCTCCCTTTGACACAGAGACTGGAGAGCAATCTAAAGAGGCTGTGTTGAAACCACTCTTAAAGAAAGGGACCAGTGTTTTTGGAGACTGTGACTAGTTTAGAGAAGAGGGCTTTAAGTTTGCCACGGACTTACCAACCAACACATAATTTTAGGGGAATAAATACCAACTTGCCTAAGGTTGGAGAACGAACCACAAAAACTGTCCAATTTACTAAGCTAGGAGATAACTCTCAGAATAACGTGAATGTATATCAGGCGATATGGCACGTGCATATATGGGATGGCATGGTCAATTCAAGACACAGCCTAGGCAGAACATGAAGCAACCAATGCAGGAACTGTTAACCCTGCACTTTCCCCCCTCCCACTGAGAAACATTCAATGATTCGTAGATAGTGGGCATTATGCTCAGTGCAATTCTGCAGTGGAATCACTCGGGATTCAGAGGGAGAAAAGAACAGGCATCAGATGCAGAGAATTTTAGGGACACGATTAAGACATAAGTTGGAAGAAGCCAAAGGGAAGACAACAGAGGGGCAAAGCTGGATGATCCTCCATGGGCACTAGAACAAAGCAGGCAAGTGTAGAGGGAGGCCAGGAAAGGTGAAAACATGCCAAGTGGCCCAAACCCACAGCTACAAAGATGTAAAAGGGAAAATTCTACTACAGAGAGTTGCAGCCATCTCACTAAGAAGGGGTATAAAAATGGTGGGAAGACACCAAATCAAAATAAAAAGGAGGTTCACTTGGCAAGAAGTGACCCATTTATTTAAGTATGGCTATTGGCAACCCTGGTCCTTCTAAGTGAGACGGGGAAGAAGTCTTCTGTTTTGTTTTTACCTAACTACAGAATACATCAAGGGTGCCCATTAGTGAAGACAAATCTTTTGTGACTGGTTACACTGATTTAAGAAGGAAAATGGCTGAGAAGGACAAGGCATGCTTTAAGTATCAGGGGAGATCTCACAAAACGAATGAAAAGATTTCATGAAATTTTTGTGCTCAAATCTCACATATTGCAGGGCCAATAAAGAATCCATGTTTAAACATATTAAAATGCAATCAACAGCAATAGCAAAAACAGAGGAAAACTGGGGGTTTATAGTCTGCCACCTTAAACTTCTGGAAATAAATTGTAAATAATAATAATAATAATAACATCCAATCTATAACTATACAAAAGAAGACAGAGCACAGGGACACAGGGAGGTGCTGTTTATGGCTTGGTGAAAAGCAAATCAAACACATAACTGGTATCACAGACGGGAGACTGGAGTGGCCTGCCACCAGTAACCTCCTGTACTTCCTTGTCGTATTCTTTCATGGGGCTTTATCAGGAAAAGGAGATTATACTGGAAAGTGAACCTTGGAATCACAGCTTGCCCCTGAACTACTCAATATATTCTTTTTTCCTCATTTACATTTCTAACCATTTTATTAAGGTAAATTTACATATTATAAAATCCATCCATTTCAAGGAAATTTCACATTTACGATTCAGTGATTGTTTAAGTCAATTTACCGGCGAGCACAAACACATCAAAAGGTCATTCCAGAAGATTTCATCAGCCTAACAAGATCCCCCATGCCAGTTTACACCTCATTCTTCAGTGGATTATTTTTAACTCTTCACAGCAACCAATACTGTTGGCCAATATCTAATTGAAACTAGGTTTCCCCCTCTTTTGCCATACTGCCCCTGTCCCCCACAACTTCTCTGATAAATCTTGGATTTTTTGTTCTGCTCTGTCCTTAAAGATGAGTATTCTCTCATATCTTCCTCCACCCTCCACTGTTCTCATGTGACAAGTCTTCCTGGAATCTCTCATCCATGCCCCTGGTTTTACCTATCATTGAGTATCCCCAAATTTATCTGCAGCTGACACATCTTTCTAGGGATCGCACTTCTCCCCGGTCCTTTGCAACTGAATATCTGCCAGATGATTCAGAGTGAACATTTTACCAACCACAGCATCTCTCTTCCTTTAACTGTCGCTCCCCTTCTTTGTCCCCTTGAGCTTCCCCAACCATGAATGTTTTCTAGCTGCGAGGGTGCTCAAGGCAGAAACATACAAGTCACTCTAGATTCCTTCTCCTTCTCTCCTCTAGATTCCTTCTCCATACAGCTGAAAGAATCACCACACCCTGTAAATTCTGTCCCTTTGATATTTTGTGAATCCCTTTCCTTTCCATTGCCATTGCTTGCTACTGTTTCATTATGTTCTCCTCCCCTCTTACCTGGACTACTGTGACAGTTTCCCATGCTGTCTCCCTCCAAATCATCCTCAACACTATAGAGTTCTTTTACTTTGTTCATTTTAAATTTTTTCTTTGTCTCTTTGAGACAGAGTTTCACTATACAGTTCAGGCTGGCCTTGAGTTCACAGTGATCGTCCTGTCTCAGCTTCCTGAGTGCTAGGATTATAGGCATGCACCACCACACCTGGCTTATTTTGTTCATTTTTAAATATGCCCAACATGTGAATAATTCTTAAAGCTAAAGATTCAAACAATACCTAAAGGATATACAGTAAAAACAAGGACAATTAAAACTCTCCTTCCCACAACCACCCTGGGGTAACTACTGGGAAATATATTTTCCATGCATATGTGTAAACGGGCTCATACATAGAGAACTACCTCATCATTTTTAACCATTGCAAAGAATGTCATAAGATGAATATAACACAATTAGCCATTTTCCCATGGACTGGCATTTAGGTTGTTTCCAGTTTCTCCTTGTATAAAGAATGCTTCAGTGAATATCCTCAGCATTACCTTTCGTATGTGATGCACTTCTACGGGTATGTTTCTTTTTTTTTTGGTTTTTTCTCCGGTACCGGGAACCGAACTCACGACCTTGCACTTGCCAGGCAGGCGCTTTTGCCGCTGAGCTAAATCCCCAGCCCCTCTACGGGTATGTTTCTGGAATAACTGTGCCACATAGGAACGAAGGTTACATGAGGGATATGTTGCAGGACAGAAGATGGGAGGAATCGGTTGGGGGAAAAGACCTTGAAAGGGGAGATTAACGCATTTTTAACTAAAAAAAAAAGTTAATGTAGAAGATAATAGCAAGGACATATAATATTAAAGACCTTAAATGGGGCAATCATTTTAGAATGTTATCACCTTTATGCAACAAGTATTTAGAAAAACCAAATACCCATTTAAAACAAACTATATATTTATGATATGAAAAATCTGGCTGGGCACAACTGTTGTAGAAGATAGACTGAGGGTCACAGTGACCCACTCCTGAATTATGAATTGGCAAGGGAATGCTTTCAACACAAAAGCCAGCATGACATTACGCTATATACATAGGATTTGGGAGCAAATTCTAGTATGTAAAGCTACCACAGGGGCGGGGGTGTACAGCTCAGCGGTACAGCACCTGCCTGGCAAGCATGAGGTCCTGAGTTCAATTTCAGTTCAAAAACAAAAGCCACCACAATGGTCCTTAGACATTATTATTTTCATAATTTTAAGATGTTGAGAATACTTCTCAGGGAAGAGAATGGAAATGATTAAGGAGGTGGAAAACAGGTCTTCTGAGAAAGTGCTAAAGAAAATATAATTGCCTAATAACCTTTGAATCACTTTCGAAAGTGGTGATATTTCAGTCCTAAGACCCGTGGAAAGTTTTTGATGCAGAGTTTTAAGATGCCAGTAGTAAGTTCATTGTTCCGCTGGCAAACCCACAGCTGCATAAGCCTCAAGAGACAAAGTAGAGGGAAAATGAAAATGAGCAAACTGTAATTAGGTATGCAGTGTCACTGGAGAAAGCAATTTACTGAAGGGATTACTACTATTGAAGATGTGTTCTTCTTAAATAAAGATTGTTTTCTTCAATTGATTTGTCCCAATCGGTTCTCCTTATGCAGAATTCCAGTTGGACAGCGATTTCTGGTTGTTTTTTTTAATTTCTCTACCAAAGAGATTAGAGGAAGTAAGTTGAGCCTCTCCAGTCACTGTAATTTCCTCACAAATGGAAGAAGTATTAACAGAAGGCTATAGAGACAGATTACAGTTTAGGTCACCCAGAGGAGAAATCTGAAGCCCCCTTTTGACTAACAAGAAGGTAAGTAATCCTCAAATCTTTTTTCCTTATTCTTAAGGCTAAGACCCAGTTTTGGAGACCCCCCCCCTTTTCAATTTGATTTTTTTTTGTTTCACCTTTCTCATGCCCTCGCCAGGCAAGCAGTGATCCTCCCCTACCGTTCTCTCTCCAGCTACCTTCTCTACTTCGCTACTTTCGGCTCCTTTCTCTATAGCTTCTTTCCCTAAAACCTCTCCTAACCCTTGCCGTTTCCTCCATGGAATACTTTTGGAGGAGAATTCGGTTGAAAATGTATCAAAATCTGGATCCTGATCTCTGTTACCGTTGTCCGGAGGTCTTTAGCTCATGGAGAAGATGATCTGAGCACAAAACCAACCTGTACCTCTAACTGTGTCAGTGCCACAAGACAGGCACAGACCTAGAGCCACAGCAACTCTGAGCACCGGCAGAGTCTGTTGAGGGTCCTGAGGACAGAACCCTGGAGATGATCCACCCACTCACCTGTACGGCTCTGCCTGTAAGCACAGAATACTTTGTTATTTAGCACCAAATCTGTCCTATTTCTCAAGTGACGGAAGACGTGCAAATCGAATTTGCAAACTGTAATTTGCTTCACAAGAATAAGGTGCTGTTTTGTGTTTCGGAAAACTATGAACAATTCTGGTAAATACTACTTATGAACCTAAGAAAATCTCTCACACTTTCACATTACTCCCAAGTCTTTGCTATGGCCATTCGTATTTTTTTCTTGTCTGTTTGTATTCTCTCTCTGTGTGTTCATTCGTATTCTGTCTCTCTCTCCCTCTCTCTCTCTCTCTCTCTCTCTCTCTCTCTCTCTCTCGTCCAAGTGTCCTTAGAAGGATCTTGTGCCTTGGACCTAGTCACTCACCGACAGACAGGAAAGGGGAATCAATAACCCTGGGTCAGAAGTGCGGAAGGCCTGGATTGCTGGCCAGCCTTGCCCTGTCACTCAAAGTTCACCCTCGCTACACTCCTTTTCAGAGCCTGCCTGGCTAGCTCCTGGCTAGCTGGTGTTGAGAGTATCTGAGTGGAGGGCGGCGGGGTGCAGTTGCTCTTCAAATGAAACCCGACACCCTTTCAAACACTGGGCAATCTTTCTACTTTCTCAGCTTGTGAGGCTCTGAAGATTTCCCTCTGTACATTTTTTCAGCATGATGTGAGATGCCAGTTAGTCAAAAGAGATTTAGGAGAATGTCTTTTAAATGTAGACTCCTTTAAAAAGGAGTTCCCTTTCCCCTGGAGTTTTTGCCATTAGCTGTCTGTCAGTTTCTTTGTACATTATATGAAATGAAGAGCAAATGGGTTCCCAGTATAAAAAAAAATCTTGGATGGGTTTCTTTGGTCTTCCCAATTATTGAAATGAGCACAATTAAAAGCTACACAGAGTTCATCAGAGAGGGTAGTTAAGGGAGTGACAAAACCTTTGTGCCTTATATTCTTATTCCTGCTTAAAGAAAGAACAGAGAAAGACTGGTCTTATTGAGGAAGGTTTTATATATATATATATATATATAGCCTTAAAATATTAAATACATATATATATAGTGTTATAGCTATAGTTATATTTCTCCCCTTTTCAAAGAGCTTCTGATGAGAGGTGCTTGCACTGGCTGCCATTAACTTCCAACTTGCCCCATTACTATTCCCCTAATCACCTATTTTAAAACATCACCTCACCTTAGCTGAGAAGCATATCTGAACTGCAGTGATGGGAAGGTTTCAACGGAAGACTGGTAAACAGACACTATCAGCTTGAATTACTGAAATTAGCAAGGCTAATGCAATGTCACTATTCAAAACAGTGCCAATTTGGAATTTCTTAATGGCCTCAGGAGAGAAAGTCTTTATACATCCTACAATCTCTCTCCATTCTTACCTAAATTCCTTCTCATAGATGTTGTGAATGGCCTGTTTTGTAGCCAATACAAACTTTGTCCAGTAAAATAATGTAAGGAACTCAGAATGAAAAGAGATTAGCTGTTCCTGGCTCCTGTTATTTTAAAGCAGAAATAACTTTGGCTTCTACTGATTCATAGACAAAGCTTGAAATGCAAAGCATGCTCAACTCCAGATTCAGGATGAAAAGGACCTTAAAATATGCTCCAGTGCAAGTAATGGACTTATTAAAGGGAAGAAAAGAGGCACTTTTCACACACTCTCAAGCTCTTTAGTCCTGTCATATCAGTAATCTTGCTTAAGAATTTCATCCTATTTACATTTCTTCTCCCTTTAAATATCCTCAGCACTCATATGGCATCAAATATTGAAGCTTGTGAGAGACATTAATTTCTTTATGTTAATTATGAGAAAAGTAGGTAAAGTGCACAAAAGATAGAAATAGAAGCACTTGCAATGCTTTCCATAGGAATTAAAAATCTGTTCTGTAGTTTTAATTGAACACCTGATAATTTACCAACAGAAATTTTAGGAAGCCAACTTCAAGTGTCTTCTTTGAACAGTTTTTTGGCACTGTTCCAGGGCAAGTGCATTTTTCCATTAGGAAATTTAGTTTATATTTGATGACAAAAGCATGAACTGTACCATTTGGGTGATTATGAAAATATTTGTTAAAATAACATGGAAAGCTTTCAAGCCAGAGTACATAAAGCCCACAGATTCAAAATAAGTGCACGCACACATACACATACAAAAGCTTTCTGTTTTAACCTTAAGAGAATTAAAAATAACGAAAATAGTGCCTGGAAAACGTTTCTGTATCTTGCAATGTTTATATGTAATCAAAAAGGCGAAGGAGTCACGACAATCTCTCCAAGCAGCATTAAAGTAAGGAGGCAGCCTGGTTCCTCCCAGAAATACTAAGATTTTGTCCTGATTTTCCCCAAGATGAAGAATAAGTTACTTAATGTCTGTGTCTCAGTCTCCATATGTGGTATAGTTAATACAATAAGGACTTACTTGGAGTTGGCCATGGGCAGGTCCACTGTGGTTAGATCCTAGTCTGTTTCAACAGGATTAGTTAGAAATGGGGATCAACATAATAGAACCACCATGGAAATATCAGAATCTGGATGGGCAAGGTGAGCGACACCTCCCAGGTCACTTACCAGCTCTCCAACCACAACCCTTCAAATCTGAGCTTTTGTTTGATAATCCACCACATGGGGGCTATGCCATCCCATGCCAGGAATGTATAGGGAACTGAGACTATGAGTTCCAGTTTATGGACCAAAAAGAAAGAAATGGTAAGGAACAGGGGGAAAGAAAAAGGATAACTGACATATTTTGGTATCCCAGAATAGGAGTCGGGAAGAAGTATGTAAGTCTGGGTTTGAAAATACTTAAAATTTGTTCAGGAATGTATAAATGATGCTGGGCTACAGGAGTTCAAAATACTTGAAAAAACAAAGCAAGCTAACTATATAATGTTAGGACTGCAAGACAAAGACAACAGAGTGGCTGAACTCAAATTCCTTTTTTTGAAAATCAATCCGACAGATTTGCATCTACACAGTTATACTGAGTTTCAGTATATCTCAGTGTAGTTAGTTGTTAGCCTTAAAATATTAAAATAATCAGATTTGAAAGATCTGCTCAAAAGGTAATCATAGGTAACGGCTAAATGATGATGATCACAGGTAATAGCTAAATCTAAAGATACAAAACACGCTATTATACTGAGTTCCAGCAACTGTTTTGAAATACCAGGTCCTACACTGTCAAATATAAGTCAAATTGTTCCCCATAACTTTATTACTGATGAAAAACAAAACAAAAAGCTAGCACATGGGGTGATTTCTTACTTGTTCATTTGTTTTTGAGATAGGGTCTCACTATATAGTTCAGGCTGGCCTTCAACTTGCTCTGTAGGCCAGGCTGGACTCATACGTGCAGCAATCCTCCTGCCTCAGCCTTCTCAGAGCTGGGATGAAAGGTATGTGCCACCACACCTGGCTGAGGTAGTTTTGAAATAACAAATACTTTTTCTTCCTTTTGAGGAAGTTCATGCTATTAGCTCTTCATTTTTGAAAAGATTCCTCTAAATTTTAATCCTCCATTGCTTGGACCTCAGTCCCAGGCGTTAATGAATACTTCACTTAATCAGGCACAGCCTTACTTCCCATTTCCAGCTGTGGGAAGAGCTAGGGCTCTAGCCAACCCTTTGTGCAGGTTTTATTTTCTACTCCCAGGCTGCATCTAGAGTTACTTTGTAGGGAATGTGCTGGAGAGGCTTCGCCAAGTGCAAATTATGAAGTCATAACTTAGTAGAAGAGGCAAGGAGCTTAAAGAGTTTCTAGGATCAGGCCTGGGATTTCAGCCCACCCTGGAGTGACCTTCCATTGTTTGTTTGCTTTGGACCCATTCATCAAACTTGACATCTGCCACCAGCCTCTTGGGGGAGATGAATCCACAGAAGTGACAGGATCTGTTTCTAAATCAAGAAATCTGATGGCATATTTTTCCAGTACTTGGAATTGAACCCAGAGCCTTCACAGTGAGCTTCATCTCCAGCCTTTTTAAAACAAAAAAATAATTTGAGATGGAGCCTAGCTAACTTATCCAGGCTGGGCTTGAACTTATGAATCTCCTGCCTCTGTCTCACAGTGCATGCTCCAGCACACCTGACTTGATGACATTGTTTCATTTCTATCTGGGACAAAATATTGCCAAGTAGGACAAGCTGTTTCCCTCTTAGTTTAATTTCCATTGTAATGCTTCCTGGTCCACTGAAGAGCTGGCTTGATGCTGTCTTAAAGCTAATCAGGGTAAACTTTGTGGGCTAGCACCTGTCAGTCACTATCCAACTCTTTCAACAAGTCCTTCATTCTACCAAATGCAGGCTCAAAACCCCATTTATGCAGAACCAGGGCAATGGGTGCTCATGAGAAGGTCAGACAATCTGGTTCCTTTCCAGTGATTCATATTGTGTACACATATGATATCAGAGTGGGAGGTAGTGTGGTATCATGGTAAAAGTCCTGGATTGGAGCCCATAAACGTAGCTGTCAATACCAGCTCCAGTACATATCAATCCTGACTTGGGGTAAGTTATACAATTTTCCTGGACTATAGGTTTCCCAGCTATAAAAGAGTTCTGTGAAGATTTATGAAAACATTTAGCATGGTGCCCGGCCTACAGTGGGTACCAAATAAATGCAAACATTTCTGCAAGGTGAACAGGGATGGGAGATTCCTGACCCTCCTCAGTCCTCAAGATGTAAAAGGCCTTTGAGAAATCCCATGTGCTTCAAGCCAAGTGCAGTGGTACACACTCACTCATAATCTCAGCTGCTCAGGAAACTGAGGCAGGAAGATAACAACTTAGAAGCCAACCTGGACAACTTAGAGATCCTCTCTTAAAATTTAAAAAGGGCCAGGGATGTAGCTCAGTGAGAGAGTACCACCCCTGGGTTTGATTCCCAGTATCCACCAAAAAAAAATATTATATACTTCAATCATGCATGTCAATGGATCTAAGCTACAGGGATCTTTCATTGTTCTTTAGATCGGAATGTCTTTACAGTAACAATTAACAAGTTCTTTCTCACAAAGATTCTGGCAGAACCAATAAAAATATGCTAGTAATACAAACCATAAGAAGAATGGAAGATGAACAATCAATATAACCACTAGGAAAATATCAGGCAGATGCTCTTCTTTCAACTGGTTCAAAGTCGCTAAGTCTTCATGCTAGTGTCTCCTTTTTAAACAAATATGTTACTGCAGATGGCTTATATCCTTCCCATTAAGCTGCAGGATTTGAAATGTAGGGGAGGTGCCAGGCAAAGATGCAGAAACTGTCACATCTTAATACCTCAGTATAGTGCAGTCAGGCTTTTTCAACATCCACTGCCCCATGCTCTCCGTATCTGCTCTCTCTTGACCCCCACATTAGCACTACAAAAATTTTAAAAAAGCATACCTTGGAAGCAGTTGTCACAACTCTGCTCACAAGCCACCAATGCCTTACTACTGCGTTCCTGAGATGAAACCCAAATACTTTGGTTCTTTTGGTCTTGCTTCCTCCTCTAAAGCAGGTATTACTGTATTCTCTTTATACTCACTGTTGCTGAGCACCATGCTAGGCACAAAGGAGATGCTCAGTAAATGTTTGTGAGTTGAGCTGAAATAACTGGCAGGATTGAATTGTCTCTGTCTCTTCAGAGTTTTTTTTATTCCTTTTGTCTTCCAAGTAAATGGTGATGAGAGAAGATTCCCATACCATTTACAAGGTCGCCTGGAGTATGTGTGTGTAAGCAACTTGGATGAAACTTGGGAAACACTGAAGATTCCTATGAACATTGGTTAAAAGGCCCACTCTCAAAGGACTCATAACTGTGGAGCTCTTTATGGATTTATGCTTTCTGGTAGAACTGACCTGTAGAGTACGTTGAGATAAGAAGGAAAAAGAACTCATGAGATGCTGTAGAGCAGAATGGGGAGGGCCTGATTGGCTATGGAGTTTCCTTTTAAGCACAATAGAGTTTTACAGGTAGATCTTGCCAGATTCTATTATGCTACTGCCTCATCCCCAGATGTGTACTACTGGCCCATTGAGTTTCTCTAAAAATTGCCATTTGTTTCGATGATGTTATATCTTCTAGCAAGATGGACAGACCATTTGTCTGCAGTGTAGGTGCCTGGAGGAGGGAGGGATGGATTCAGAACTGCAATTCGGGAAATATCATCCACCTCTGGACTCCTGTAGGGTGGTTCTCCTTTGAGAGGACATGTGATGCCTGATCTATATGCAAGCACTTCTGTTAATAGCAGGAGGCTCTAGGGCTTATTTTGGTTTTTCATTTTTAAATAAAGAAAATAAAAACTCCACCCTTGATGATGAAATGGAAGTTAAACACGTACTAGCACCACAACTTGCCTCCCCTCCCTTCTAAAATCTTTAGCTCTACTGAACCTGGAAAATCTATAAAGATCACCTGGAGTATCACACTGATTGCATCCTATGTGTATGACTGCAGGCATCCTATGCACTTCAAAGACTCACCAATTCATTTGTGCTGGTCAAAGTGAGCAGGCTGAAGGTAAAATCATGGCGGAAGTATTTTTCTCCTGCAGAAATTGCACCATCCTTTTAGCCTTACCTTCCCTCTCACCACCAGATACACAGAGCCCAAGGAGAGTGATACCCCTGAATACTGTGACTTAGTTTGAGGCTGATTACTAGGCTTGACAAGTAGATCTGTTCAAAGTAATAAATGATTATCAAGAAGAAAAGTCTTAATGTCTGTTCAGTTATCAACAGTTCTCAGGTAGACATGGAAGACGGAATAAAATTAGAAACTTTCCCTTTTCCTCTACTCCCGCCCAAGTGTTAGTGACTCCTACAAAGGAATTGCCTGAAGGGTCAGAAGGTTAGACGAAAGCTTAGTGAGTCTTTCTCCAATGTTTCTTCTGCACTAATTTCTGGAGGATGTTCTATGGATGGGTACTGTTGTAAAGCAAGTCCTTTCCACTGGTTCAAAAACTTTAGTGACTGCATCCTGCATGTCAGGCCATGGGTGGAGTGGTGCGTTTCTCAGATAAATACTGCCTTGCTTCCCTCCTAGCATGTTTGTGGGTGAGAAACACACATATATCTATATATGGATATACATATATCTATGTCACACAGTTGAATAGCCAATCTGTCCCACCCGCTAGGGCCTTACCATAGTTCCAAGAAAACAGAAACAACAACACATACTAAATGCCCTGCACATAATATGGCAACATTTATAAATGTGGTCAAACCACGCTCTACTTAGCAGCCATGCTCCAGTTTTTGAGAGCACTGCAAAGACTTGTACATTGTGCCTGCAAAGAACCAAACTCCTTCCTGGCAGTCAAACCATTGGGTACACAGCAGAGCCCTTTCTGTTGGTAGCTTTGATTCCATTTGAATTTCTTAGTAAGTCTTTGAATTTATCCCAGCCCTATCTGCTAGAAATGAGCTCAAAAGCTCTTGATCAACATGCCCAGCACTGGCAGCCTTTTTTGCCTTTTCCTAGGAGCATTTTTCTTAAGGATATATAGAAATGTAGTTGAATTGACAGTCAGCCTGGAATTTAACACACTCCATGTATTTACCAAAACAGGGGGACTGCAGAGAGGGCCAAATCCCCCAAATAAAAACTATGGCTCAGTTTCAATGCATGTGTTCCTTTTGACTTGGCCAGTGGGAAAATTCAGGAGAAACCAAAGCATTCCTTATTTATTTACATATAAAACCTTTAATGATCTTTTGAATATACCAAAAATTTTATGGATCCTTTCAAAGAGACTTTGAGAAAAAGGGAAATCATACTGGCTGAGAATAAACCAGCTACCGAACTATTTGAGTGGATTCAGTCCTTAGCAAAGCACTAGCTCTAGGTTCTACCCAAGAAAACAAAAGCCCTAGAGATTAACCAGAGAGCTGCAAAGAATCACCAAACACTCAGTTTGCATTGCTCAACCTGATTCCCAATTTAGGAACAGAGAAGGCAGTTCTGCAATCCACAAAGGGCAGCTTCCTTTTGTAGACTGATAAGGAAGTTATTGGAAGGCAAGTGACAGACACAACAAAGGACCTCTCGGGAAGCACTGGAAAGCACTTCTCTCCCTCCATCACGTTCCTATTGCTAAAGGTGTGCATGCGTGCGTGTGTGCGTGTATTCATTCCATAGGCATTCACATAGTATCCTTCCTGGGTCAGCACAGTGCTGACTTCTAAGAGTCTACAGCTGAACAACCCATATTCCCTGTCCTCAAGGACAGTTACAATTGCTATAGGACCTATTGTTTGGGTTCTCAGCAAGCATAATCTCCGTTAATCCTTCAAAGAACCCTATAAGGCAGGTGCTAGTATCTGCATAGCACAAGTTTAGAGCCTGAGATTCAGAGAAGAATCTTGGCCAGAGCTATATAATTTATAATTGGCTACACTCTGACCTATTGTGTTACACTGTCTCAAACAGGTGCAGAGAAATTGAGGAAATAGAGGGGGAAGTGTTTCCTTCTGGATTGGACAGAAGTGTTTTACAATCAGGGAAGACTTTCTGGGGGGAGAAACACTTTTAAAGTGAAGCTGGAAAGCACAGGTGGATTTGGGTCTGTGAAGACTGAGAGAGGGGCTAAGTAGAAGGAGTCACACAAAGGTCCTAAACAGGAAAGAATGGCATACAGGCACAGAGGCATGGAAAAATGGGAAACCCTGAGGAAAGTGCATAGATTGTGTGAGAAGAAGAATTCAGAATGCAAAGTCCAACTAGGATGAAATTGTAGAGTCATGAATAAATGAATTACAAATGAAGAAATGAATGAGTAAGCCTAAAGTAGCTGCCCTATGCAGATGGGTTTTCTGGAGTCATAATTCTTTAGAAGCTGCCGTTCCCCGCACCGGTCTTCTGGCTCGCTAGCTACTTGCCTCGTAGGTTCCCGGAGGGAGGGTCCCGGGCGCATGGGGAGCCTTGGGCCGGGAGCGCCGGTCTTTGGACCGGCGGCTCACTCCCAGCCTCGTAGGCCCCCGGAAGGAGGGCTTCCAGCGCACAGGGAGCCACGGGCGGGGAGCACCGGTCTTCCAGCTGGCTCACTTCCTGCCTCGTAGGCTCCCGGAGGGAGGGCCCCCGGCGCACGGGGAGCGCCGGTCTTCAGACCGGCGCCTCACTCCCGGCCTCATCCTTCCCCGGAAGGAGGGCTTCGGGCGCACAGGGAGCCATGGGTGGGGAGCGCCGGTCTTCCGGTCTTCTGGCTGGCTAGCTTCCTGCCTTGTAGGCCCCCAGAGGGAGGGCCCCCAGTGCATGGGGAGCCATGCGGTGGTGAGCGCTGTTGCGCGCCGGCCCTTAGGCCGGCTGCCGCCACTCAATTGAGATCTATCATGACACAGAGAAACAGTGACACAATTGGCCCACCATGCACCAACTGCAGTTGCCCACCCACGGATGTGTGTGAATCATTCAAACTTTGAACAACCCCTGGGAATACATGCCATATAACAGGCCACTCTTGCTCCTGCCATTGAGAACCAGAAAGGTCCAGAGCCAGAGGAGGAGCAGCTGCTGAACAAGGACTCAGAGAACATGAGAATGCAGACTAAGCCCACGGAGTCAGAGGTCCAGTGGACTGGGTTCACGAGAGCCGCTCGGAAGCTGTAAACCAGGAGGACCTTGCACAATACCTGCGGAGACTCACTGGAAGCCATTCTTCCCCTGACAGTACAGGCTGTGGTGGAGCTCCGGAGAAGTCTGCAGCAGGATTCCTGCTGCCTGTGCTGACAGTTGGGGAGAGGACACTAACTGGTTGTGGGGTCCCAATGCAATGGGAGGCTGGAGAGAAAACGCTACAAAAAATGGCTTTCGCCCCAGACGACTCACTTGATTTTTGACAACCCTTAGGCTGTAACTACTTGTTAGATCCTTCTTGTGTATCTCTGTCTTCCTGAGAAACCACTTTGAAGATACCACCATGTATTAGAGCAGTCATTGATATTTTCCTACTGATCTATCCATAACTCTGTAATGTTTGTATTGCTCCTATCCTATTTCATAAATGGATCCATGTTTATTATTATGTGTTTCCTACAACAACCATTGAAAATTATTGAATGATTATTCAGTAGGTCACTCATGTATAGTTCTATTTATATTCTTTAGAAGCCACTTTGAAGATACCTAAGTATAGTACAACAACTATTGATAATCTCCTACCTCTTTTGTCTGTAACTCACTATCATTTGTCTATTTGTTTTCCTGAGAAACTATCTTATAGATAACAATATGTAAAACAATAACCATTGATAATTTCCTATCACTTTGTCTGCAATTTGGTAAGCCCCTCCTATTATTATGTTATCCTTCTTTTACTCTTTAAAAATAAAAAAAAAGAAGCTGCCGTTCCCCTTTGGTCTTTCTGAATCTAGCTAAACACCAGGAAGATCTCCACACCAACAATGGGATGGTAGGGGTGGTATGTGTGTGTGTGTGTGTGTGTGTGTGTGTGTGTGTGTGTGTGTGTCTATGTGTGTATGTGACTGATTCAGAAATCATGTTCCCAGTTCCAAGAAGCTGGGGACAAGAGTTGCCTTTCTTCATAGGAGGGTTTTATCATCATTATTGTTGGTGGAAACTTTAATCGAGGTAAAGATGCAACTTCAATTATAATTGCCTTGAAACATCAATCCATAAATATTTTTCTAACCAGAAAGACTTTAGATTTTTCTGATCAAAACTAACATTTGGGAATTAAATGTCATATTTTAAATCACTCCGTGCTGAATGGATGTTGGTATCTATTTTACGGTTAAATGGAAGACACATGTGGTCATAAACACCTATCCAGGCAGTGTCCTCATAGATATAAACAGTAAGCTCTTAAGACCAATTTCCATATTGCATAATGAGTATTAGCAGATGGAATTTATTTCTAGATTACACAAATTTTGGTTACGCTAGAAACATCAGCCTTAACACATTTGTATCAAAAAAGAACATTTTAAAAACAGAGGTATTAACAATATGAGCTGAAATGGGCACATCTGTGGATGAGTCATTCTGAGTTGAACAAAAGAATTTCCTTAAAGACTTCCATTCTCTAAACTCCCAGCAGAATTAGGCCCCCTTGAGTTTTGCTTCCTTATTTTCTCAGCATGAGATTCAATGCCTTGTAGCTTGATTTACTAAGTAGAATTAGATGCATGGTCTAGGTCTGAGGGCCTGGTCTTTGGTCCCATGACCAAATGCTTAAAGTGATTCACCATTCCATATTGGTCCTTGGCCATCTTTGTATTGTAGCCAATGTACCTGATTTTATTACTTAAAGACAGGATATTCTGTAGTTGGATTTTAAGAGTGTTTACATAAGAACTAAAAAATCTTACAGGAGAAGTGGTTCTCTTGTATTTGAATGTTAACCCTACCTACTGTGAAAGTCTGTGCTTTTATTATTGCATAGCTTTATAAACTTATACATATGTGTATGGCATAAGTATCATGAGAATTTGGAAGCATGAAGAGATTGAAGTTTCCTTTTTCATTTTTGTCTTTAAATCCACATCTTGGTTGATCATAGTATTTTTATTTCTTTGATGTTTATTTACATTGCCTTATAAATCTACAAGTGAGAATGGTTTCTCTGACAAAAGGCAATATTGAATGCCATTTAAAATAGGAAATTAGTTCCAGAACTTAGTACTTGAGGCATAGCCAGCTTTCAAAAATGGCATAAATGAGACCAACAGACAGTTTAAGTATCACATTTGACTTTAGTCAGCCACTCACACTCCACCATTGTGTTCTGTGCATGTAGATTAGCTACTCTTCTCAGGTGTCCTGATAGCTCTTTTTCATAGCTTATCTGATTAGCTGAGCAAAAAGGTTGAACACACCAGTTAGATGCTCTTTGGTTTTCTGTTTCTTCTTCCTTTTTTTCTTTTTCTTTTACTGATTGGGTCCCTGAGGCTTCAGTGACAAGCTAACAAACTGGCATGTACTAATATTTAAACTTTCCTACATGGAGTGTTACTCAGCGATAAAAAAGATAAACTCAAGGCTTTTATAGGTAAATGGATGCAACTAGAGACCATACACATAAGTGAAATAAATCAGACTCGCATGTGTAAACATCGTATTGTCTTCCTAGTGTAAGAACCCAAAAGAGTAAATAAAACCCAACAACTACAATAGATATTAAGAAAGGGAAAGAAATTGCTCAAAGGGAAGAAACGACTGGGATGAGGAAAAAGAGACAAAGAAAGAAAGAAAGAAGGGAAAAAATATATATGGATAGCTGGGATAATTGTAGTGCTGATGTCTATTGTTTTATTGAAAGAAACAGTTAATGCTTAAAATTTTTTGACCAATTTTGCATGCTTATATCTGGTAATGTGAACAAATAATTTGAAGTCAACAATATGCAATATAACAACCATTGGTAAATTCCTACCATCTTATTTAGTGAAGCTCTGTATCATTTCTAATGTTTATTATTATTATTTTTTATTCTCTTTAATGGTTTGATCAATCTTGCATTCTTACATATGGTAATCTGAGCAACTTCACTGAAGGTGCATTATTAATATAACAGCCACTGTCAATTCTTATCATTATTTTAAAATCCTGTATCATTTTTATTGCTTTTGTGTTGTTGTTTTTGTCTATGTTGTTATTTTGTTATTGTTTTTTTATTCTCTTTAAAATAAAAATTTAAAAATAAATTTAAAAAATAAACTTTCCTCTCTTTTGTGACATCTCCCATCGGTGGCCTGGACTTACAAGAGGCAGCAGAAAGATTAATTCAGATAAGTATAACATGACCAGCTTCCTTGTGGATAATTAGATGCTGCCTCCATGGTTCTTTCTATATTGTGGGGTTACGCATTGAGCAGGGCCTTGCACGCACTAGGGAAGCACTTTACCATCGACTGTACCCTGGGTCTGCCTGTATGATTCTAAAGGGCAGGGACACTGAAATGGCAACACTGGAACTTCCTATAGGTCTCTTTTTAATCCTGAAATCTAAATAATAATTGTGTATCACATATTCTTCTCTGAAGGGAAATGAAATGAAAATATACTGGAGAAAGGATCATTAACAGAATCTTGTTTCTAAACATGAAGTTGAAGATGAAGAAGTGTCTGATGGCTTCTTATTAATCTTGAAGATAAAATGGACTAATTCACAGCACAACACAAATTCTCCTCAAGTTCACATGGAACATTTTCCAGGATAGACCATATTCTAGGCCATAAAAAAAGGCATCAATAAATTTAAGGTGGAAATCATACAAGTTACATTATCCAATCATAATGTAGTAAAATTAGGAATCAGTAACAGGAGGTTATTTGGGAAACTCATCAATGTGGGAAATTACACACACAATCCTACATAAAAAGGGTCAAAGAAAAACTCACAAGGGAAATTAGAAAATACTTTGTGATAAATTAAACTGAAGCTACAGTATCCCAAAACTTATGGACAGAGGGAAAGCAGTGCTCAGAGGAAAATTTATAGTTATAATCACCTACACTGAACAAGAAGATTTCATATCCATAATCAATTCCCTGTTTTAAGACATGGAAAAGAAAAGAGCAAATTAAGCACCAAGCAATCAGAAGCAAGGAAATAATAAAAATTAGAGTTAAAAGTAAACAAGTATAGAAAAATAATAGGGAAGACCAAAAAAAATGAAAGTTTGTTTCTTACAAGATAGACAAACTTGACCAACCATTAGCTGGGTTATACAAGAAAAATCACATCATAAGATGACATAAATTACAAAAATTGGGAACTAAAAAGTGACATTACAATCAACCTTTCAAAAACTTTCAAAAATAGTTGTAAGGGAATATTATGAACTGAAAACTAGAAACTAGACAACCTAGATGAAATGGACAAATACAAAAGCTACCAAAAATGACTGGAGAAGAAATAGAATATCTGAGTATGCAAGGGCCAGGCTCAGATGGTTTAACTCAACCAAATGTTGAAAGAAGAATTAAAAACCACTCACAACTCTTCTAAAACCCGGGAAGGGAAACATTTTAGACTTATTCTATGAGGCTGGTATGAGCAGTATTCTAAGGCCAAGGAAAGTTCTTTCTATCTATCTATCTATCTATCTATCTATCTATCTATCTATTTATCTATTTTTTGTTACTGGGAATCAAACTCTAGCCCTTGTGCTTGCAAGGCAGTTGCAGTGTGGCTGAGCTATATCCCTGACCCTGCCAGGCAAAGTTATCACAGAAAAGGAAACTAAAGAACAATATCTGTTGTAAATTTAAACACAAAAACTCTCAACAAAATATAAACAGAACCAATCCAGCAACAAGGAAAAAAGATTACATGCTATGATCAAGTAGCATTTATCCCAGGAATGCAAGGTTGGTTTTGGATTCATAATGTTAGGAATTTAACATACCATATTAATAGGAAAATGAAAAACTCAACATGATTATCTTATTAGATGCAGAAAAAGCCTTTGAAAAACTTTAATATCCTTTCATGCTAAAAACACTCCACAAACTAGGAATAGAAGAGAATTCTCTTCATCCAGTAAAGGACCTCAAAACCTCAGAGCTGAAATCATACTTAATGGCAAATGAATGGAACCTTATAAGACAAGGATGTCAGCTCTGGTCTCTTCTGTTCAACAATGTACTGGAAGTGATAGCTCAAGCAATCAGATTGGAAAAAGAAATAAAAGGCACGCAGATTGGAAAGGAAGAAGTTAACTCCCTAAGCTGTCTTTTTTTTCTTTCTCTTTCCTTTTTTTGAGACAGGGTCTTGTTATGCTTTCTGGCCTGGTCTTGAACTGGTTGGCCAATTCAAGTGATCCTCTTGCCCCAACCTTCAAGGTAGCATCAACATGCCTGGTATGTCAAACTGTCTTTACTTGCAGACATGATTCTGAATGTAGAAAAATTTTCAACTATCATGGAAAAAACTATTAGAACTAATAAATGAGTTCTAAAGCAAGATAGCAGAATACATATAACATCAAATAAAAAACCACCTGTATTTCCATATACTTCCAATAACTATCTGAAAATTATTTTAGAAAAATGATTCCATTTATAATACTATCAAAAAATAAAATACATAGAAAAAGTTTAACAAAAGTTTAAAATACATTGTGGCTACTCTAAAATACTGTTGAAAAAGTCAAATAAGTCCTAAATAAATGAAAAATACCCTGTGCTCATGGCTTGAAAGACTTGCTATTTTTATATTTATTTTAAAAATAAAAGAAGGAAAACATATTAACAGACATCCATTTACAAAATCACATAAGAACAATACAAACAATACAGAGTTACAGACAAACTGGTAGGAAATTAACAATAGTTGTTGTACTATGTATTAATATCTTCAAAGTGGTTTCTCAGGAAAACAAATAGAGACATGTAAGATTGATGAAATAAGTAATCATTAATTGTTCCTTTCAGTAAAGCAATTGAAGTCAGTAGTACATCTATGTTAGCTATCCTGTATATACATACCTACATAATTTCCCCTTCTTTCTTTTCTCTTTTCCCTCACCCCAGTTGCTCTTTACTTTTGAGCATTTTTGTTTTGTTTCACAATGTGTATCATACATCCTAATTTTTATTCACTCTTTCAGATTCTTACACTAGTGAGACTATACGTTGCTTACACATGGAGGTCTGGTTTATTTCACTTAGGAGTATGGTCTCTAGTGGTGATCATTTACCTGTAAAAGCCTTGAGTTTATCTTTCTTTATAGCTGAGTAATATTCCATTATACAAAAGTACCATCAGAATCAAGACCTGCTACTGTTAAGATGTCAATATCCCTACAACTATCAAACTGATTCCAAATTGCATATGGAAATTCAAAAGACTCACAATAGCCAAAATAATCTTGAAGGTGAGTAATGCAGTAAGAGGTATCATATTTCTTCATTGTAAAACTAACTACATGTTTATAGTAATCAGGATAGTGTGGCACTGACATATGTATATATTAGTAGGATAGACTTGTGAGTCTAGAAATAAACCCTCAAATATATAATCATTTGATTTTTGGCAAGAGTACCATCACTATTCCATGCAGAGTGCAAAATCTTTATAACAAATGAACACACACGTGCAGAAGAATGAATTTGGCACCTATGTCACATCATGTACAAAATTAACTAAAATGGACCAGCAATCTAAATGTAAGAATGAAAACTATAAAACTCCTAGAAGAAAACATAGGTACAGATATCTCTGACTTTGGATTATGCAGTGGTTTACTTGATACGATAGTAAAAGCCTAAGTTACAAAAGAAGAAACATATAAACTACACACCATCAAAATTTAAAGCTTTTGCATTTGAAAGGCAATCATAAAAAAAATGAAATGACAATTCACAGAATGAAAGAATATATTTCTAACACATATATCTGATAAGGATCTTGTATCTAAAACCTATAAAGAACACTTATAATTCAGCATCAAAGCAATCATCCAATTAAAAACAGGAAAGTGATCAAAACTAGACCCTCTAAAATAAACAACAAAGTTAAAAAAATGGCAATTAAAGTGAATTGGTACTTCTCCGAAGTATAAATGGTCACTAAGTACAGGAAAAATACTCAGTATTTTTGACCATTAGGGAAATATAACATCACTGAGATTCCATATTTCCCTAGTAAAAATGGTTATCATCAAGGACTCAAAAAATAACAAATGATGGTGAAGTTTTGGGGGAAAAGGAACTGTTCTACCTTGTTGGTGGAAATGTAAACTAATAAGTACAATCATTATGGAAAGCACTATGAAGATTCCTCAAATAACTAAAAATAGAAGTTCTATTAGACTGTGCTATTCTTCTCTAGGTATCTTCCTGAAAGAATTAAGGTCAATTATTGCAGTGACACATGCATATCCATATTTTATAGCAGCACAACTCACAGCAGCTAAGTTATAGAAGCAGCCTATATGGCCATCAACAAATGAATAGATGAAGAAAATGTGGTATATAACAGAGTGCTACTCAACCATAAAGGATAAATTTGAATTACCTATAGGAAAATGGATGGATCTTGAGACCACAATATTAAGTGAAATGAATCAGTCACAAGTTAAATATCACATAGTTTCTCTAATGTGAAAGACCTTAAATATAAACAGTTGAAAAGAGCAAAATAAAAGAGAGATAGTAGGAAAGAAGGAGGTGTAGTTCATGGAGATGGGAAGAGGATCTGGGAAAGGAGGAAGAGGGGAGGGTGAGGGAGAACAGGGAGTAAAATTATCAAGATGTGCTATGTTTACACACCAATTCCCCGAGATGAATGTAATTACTATGTATTGAAAACATGCACTAATAAAAAAGAATATAAATACACATTTCTCCAAAGATACAAATGCCCAGTAAGCAGAAGAAAAGATGCTCAACATTGTTAGTCATCAGGAAAATGAAACTCCAAACCACAAAAAGATATAATGTTATAGTCACTAGGATGTCTATAATGAAAAAGATAGTGTTGGTGAAGATATGGAGAAACTGGAAGCCTCATACACTGCTGGTGACAGTGTAAATTGGTGTAGCCACTTTTTTGTGGTACAGAGGATTGAACCCCGAACCTTCACACTGAACTACATCCTCAGCTCATTTTTATTTTTTATTTTGAGACAAGGTTATACCAAGTTGCCCAAGTTGGGTTCAAACTTTCAAATCCTCCTGCCTCAGCCTCCTAGAGTGCTTGGACTATAAGGACATGCCACCATGTCTAGCTTTGTATAACCACTTTGAAAAACAGCCTGGAAGTTCTTGAAGTATTAAAAATATAGTTATTACATGAGCCAGCAATTACACTCCTAGAATGTATGTTAGAGCAAGGAAAGCGTATGTCCACGCAAAGTCTTATTCACAGCAGCTTTACTTATAATACTTAAAAAGTGGGAAATTTCTACCCACTGATGAATGGTTAAGTAAAATATGATATAGCCATACAAAGGAACATTATTTAACAAAAATGAAATGAATTACTGATACATGTGTTAATCTGAATGAATCTTGAAAATGTTACACTAAATGAAAGAAGTCAGCCATAAAGGAGCCCATATAGTACCATTCCATTTATATAACATTTCAAGAACAAGTAATTACTTACAGAAAGTAGATCAGTGCTTGTCTAGAGTTGGGGGAGAGGCTGGGAGGACTGTGTAGCTATCTCAGGAGATGAGTATGTTCTAAAATTGATTGTGTTGATCACTGCATAACTCCATGAATATACAACAAACAACTGAATGCTATACTCAACAATGGTTGTACTGTATGTTTATATAAATCATCTTAATAAACCTCTTACTGCAAACCCAGTTTATCAACGTATATCCATGATGAGATTTCATAGAGTTATATAAATAAAAAAATATTCTGTGCAAATGGGAGGTTATAAATTCTCATTGAATACTTAGTACAGATCAACAATAATCAGTGGCTCAGTTGTTAAGTATTTCCATCCTGATGATTATTTGTTAATATACATCTCTATGAATAAATTTATATTTTTCAGCTAAGATTGTAGATTTATAAAACTAATATCTTCTTCATGGAAAATCTCCAATCTTTTCTTGCAAGCAATGTAACTGTGAACCAGATATGCGGTAACCAGACTTGCTTAAATTTTTACAAATTTCAAGAAGGCCAAATTAGTTGGACCACAATGTTCCATCTACATGTTTTTTGAGACAGAATCTTGCTATATAGTTTAGGCTGGCCTTGAACTCACTAAGTAGCCAAGCTCGCCTCAAACTTGCAGCAACCTTCCTGCCTCAGCCTCCCAAATGCTGGAATTACAGGCGTGCACTACCAGGGCTGGATTCCATCTGCATTCTTATCTCTGCTATCCTTAATGGGAGAATGAAATATTAATAGGGCTAAAGGACTGAGCCAGTGGAGTACAACCAGCATGGTGAGAATAACCAGCTTTAGGTCTTTGGTGTTGTATGCTGCCAATTACCATTTTGTTGATCTCCACACTGGGTGAAACACTTCCTGTGCACCTCAGCTGGTTATCTCCTGCAGACTTATGACATGGGCAGAAGTACCATGAAGCAGAAAGAAAGGTGACAGAATAGAGATTAGTATGAAGAGTTTCATGGCCTTTGGCGCCAGAAAGGTATAGGTTCCAATCCTGACTTAATCCAATATATTAGCTTTGTGACTTTGAGCCAACTACTTCATCTCTCTGAACTTCACTTTCTTCATCTGTCAAATGGGGCTTCTATTATCAACCTCTTTTAAGGTGTTGTAGAGATTAAACATGGTAATACTCAGACCAGTGTCAGCATGGACAAAACAATTAGAAGTGCTATGGGTGATATTTTTGACCATTCTTACTATTGTTATAGTTAGAATGAGATTAGTTCCCACATTCTGTATGAATCTCTAAAACATACAATTGTCTAACATACCAAAGACCTACTAAAAGCCAAACTTCCTCACAAGTATGCATTTTAAAATTTAGCACTGAGCTGAAGGGATAATGAATAATTCTCAATGTATTATTTTAGCTGAGGCATTTGGCCCAAGAACAGCACGTGAGGCCTTTAGCTCGGCTGCCTTCTCAGTCTCCCAGAACCAAGATTATATGCTTCCAAAGCTACCTTCAGCATAAGCTGTCCAAATCAACTACTGCCCTAGCAATGACAGCCTAAGACATACTTGGTGCAGGAGGCCATGAAGCACTAAAATGCACTATGGATCAATAATCATAGTTACCAGTGAAGTGTTCTCCCAAGCATGGCTAGTAAGTTACTTGAATACCACAGCTTTTCAGCCCCTCCTTGTTAGGCCCAGGTTCAGATACCCCAAAAGAACTAAGGTCTGTAGGGAAAACAGGAGATGTATAGAAAGAAAGTTCTGCAAATTCAGTATGGTCCAAATCATTGGCCTGAGCAACACTGTGTTTTGAGCTCCTCCCTATACCTTCTAAACCTAAAAGCCAGAGAAGCTCTAATCTCCTGCTGAGGTTATTCTGACCCTAAGTATCAACTCTATGGAAGAGGTCAAGGGCCATTTACTATATTTATCAGCTACATGTGCTGGGCCCACGGGGCCTGGTGGTTTTGGAAATGAATTTGACATCAGAAGGTGTGGACATTAAGGCCTACCTTCCAGGGCTATAGTTGTGATTTAACCAATTGGTGAATTTGAAAGTTATGAGTGACTCACAATCTGCTAGCTGGTTGTTGTCGTTTTTGTACATAATGGCAGAGATAAGGGTTTTGCAAAGGAAAGGATGTCATGGAGGGCTGCGCCCATTGAGAAAGAGCGCTGTGAAGGAGGTGGCTCTTAAAGCTTACAGACAGGAGAACCAAGGGTATCACAGGCAGATATAATGGCCTAAGCAAAATTAGTCTTGAGAATAGCACATTCAGGAAAAAACTGCGCATCTCCAGTTTGTTTTCAACTGGAGGACTCTGTGGGATCATTAGTAAATCCAATTTCATGGACTGGGTTTAGGCTTACTAGGAAAGCTGGCTTTGGGGTCTGAAAACCCTGGTAGCTGATACCTTAGCACACCTGGACTCTAACACTAAGCTTCAAGCTCAGGCTGCAAGGCATAAACACTTGTCCCTTCCTGACTAAGGAAGCTGATTCCTGGCTGTGCTTGCCATGGAAACACTGCCATGGCCCACACAGCAAGAGGGGCAGATATGAAGCTAAGATGCAAAGAACAACATGTCAATTAGCCACGCAAGCAGCCTGCTCCTTAAGGCTCATGTGCTCATGAAACACTCAGATAAATGGCTGTCAGAAAGCGCTTTGGAAAATAGGAAGTTATTTAACAAATAGAACAAATGTAAACATTCATACATGGGTGTATCTAGTATCATTACTGAAATAAGAACAGGTCAGTCACTAGGGAAAACAGCACTATTTAGTGTGGCATATTCTCTTGCAATTCAATACCCTTCCTAACCTTGCCCTTTTAATTTGTTTTACAAGGTGGAGGTGTTTTTGTTATAGCTTTAGTCAGATGAGGTGCTTTGCAGGAAGGTGGAAAGCTATCCAGGCCTCAAACCACCTCCCTCTTAATTTTTAAAATGGTACACACACTGTATATTTAAAGATTCTTTTGGAAGTCATTTGGTCATAATTTGGGTAGCTTCTTTTAATTTCTGTTCTTACTGATATTGCCATCGTGAGCAGAATAGATATGATGAAGGCGAGATGGATTTATGCACACAGAAGTGGGCCTCACCAAGAATGGTAAATCCTTTGGTTTCCAAAACATTAGAGATGAACTGATGTACCCTAGCATGGGTAGCTGGTGACCTGTTTGGCTCTATCCATATTCATCTAAAAGACTCAGTAATGGGTTTTGAGCTTTCTTTACTCTAATATTCTCCCTAATGCCCTTCACTGTGTCTGGTATTCAATATTTTATTCCTGTCTGTAGTTTCATCTGCAAAATAGAAATACTAATGGACCCCTCCTGCAGGGCTGCTGGGAGAACAAAATGAGTTGATTTACAGAAAATGTTTAAACCAAGGCAGTATATGCCCCAAACCATGAGTTATTATTTCTAACATATTACTTCGTTTAAGTTCTCTGAATGACATTGGCACCTACCTATCTGCCCAAGGTGGAAACACTGCTCTCCTCTGTGACTAGAGTACTTTTTCTCTCTCATTCTGCCAAATCTGAACAGTTGGGTCTTGTTGGTTCTTAATTTTGCACGTTCATCTACTCCAGAGTGAACTTTCCAAAATGCAACAGTGGCTATGTCTTAATTCTCCCACCACTTCTACCGTCTAACCATCCCCAGCCCCCAAATACACACTTTCACCAGCAAACCAGAGTGCCACTTTCAGTCTCCAGGGTGCAGTGTTGAGAAGGATTAGGAGGTCACATCTGGGTTCAGTGGAATGAGGTGCTGTGATTGATTATCAATGTCTACCATAGAGGGGGTGTTTGCTGGGGAGGCTGACGGCCCACACGTTATAAATTTATAGACCCTGCTACAGAATCAAGGCCAAGCTCCTTAAGAAGGCAGAAAAGCCCTGATAATCTGACCCCTAACAAAACTGCCAGCCTCACCTCTTGCTTCTTTCTCCTCCAGCCACATCAAAGTGTACATCATTTCCACAACCAGTGTGTTCTTTCTCGCCTCCGTACCTTTGCTCATACTTTCCTGCCAGTCTGCAATTTTCTCCCCTTTCCACCTGACTCCTACACAGTGCTTCTGACTCAGCTCCGTTTCTGACCATCCTAGGATGGGTTTCCAGATTTTTTCTTTGTATTTCCACAACTCCCTGTGCATACCGCAATCAGTGCTTTAGCCACATTACGTTACATTATAATTATCTAGTTAGGTATTTGTGCCTCTCCCATTGTCCCCTCTATCCTCACCCCCAAACTAGACTAGGACTTTTTATAGGCAGGTTCTCTGCTTATTCATTTTCGTAGGGCCAGGGCCATGCAACAAACACAAATTGAGCACTAATTATGCGTTAGGTATGGGGAGTTACCTGACCTCAAATTTATAAATGCTAGGATGAATATTCACAAAACACTCTGAGTAGGGAAAGCTTTCACTGAGGAAGGAGGTGGAGCCGAACAGTTTTAAAAACAGACAAGGAGAAATAATTATGGGCTAAGGGATCAGCATGTGTAGAACATTAACAGCCACCATTTATTAAAACTTACCAAAGCGTGGCCAGCGGGCTGAGAAGTTCTTTATGCATATTACAAATACAGAGCTTTACAAAAGTTCAGGAAGGCCTGAGAGACCAGAAGAGCAAGTTTGGACACAGTGAAAACTTCAAGATGGTTGGATCATACGCTGGGAATGACAAGACTGGGAAAGTGGGCTGGAGCTAGATTTAAAAAGGCAGGGTTATAGGTTTTCATTCATCACCCGCCTTCCTTCCTGGGATCCAGGAGCGGCACAGAGTGCCCCTCTGACTCTACGCTGACTAGCAGCACGAAGGGTATAACCTCTCCTTAAGGGAAGGCTCACTTACTCTCATTCCTTAAGTTAAACTTGATTCCAATCATCTTTGAGATACTAAAATGTCATTTTAAGCTAAAGCATGACTTGTGTATTCAGATTTAGAAACCCTACAACCGAAATGCGCAGGATTTCCACATTTACCGCCTAAATCATTACCATTACCTGCCCATGCAATTTGTCTTCCCTGTTCTACCTTTCATTCCATGTGGAGTGGTGTGTAGGGAGAGGTAAAACTAGAACAGAAAAAATAATAAATGGAGAGAAAAATTCTACAGGGAAAAGTAAAGCTAGAAGAGAAAAAACTAACTGGAGAGAGAAATTTGTGGCTCCATACTCCAAAAAGTACCCGAGTCAGACAGATATTAGTATAGAAAAGTACTATTTGTGGATATGGAATAAAAATGAACATTAACCTGCCGACATGAAAGTCCTGGGTTTCTGCTCATTATTGATTTAGTCCTTCAGAATTGTCTGTCACAGGCTTAGAAATCAGAAGCAACATGCGGACACCCTTAAAGCACTCCTGCATACTTGTATAGAAAATCTCCAGCGATTCAACCACATTTTGGTAGAATCTCATTTCCAGCAGTTGGTGGTACAAGTGAGTATGAGTAATATGTTGCTTCTTTGCACAAACAAGAAAGAAATTTTGAACAGGAGAGTGGGGGTGTGTTCCAAATTTAGCTTTCCTTCCAACCTCTGCCCATATGGTTGGTGGTTAAAGAAAAAAAAAGACTATGAAGCCAACAAAATGTAACCTGATATTAGGAGCTCCACTCTAAGTCTATGAAACCAGGGCTAATACCAGCACACGGTATTCATTTATCTTAATGCTCTCTGATATAAGAGGCTGAACTCTGAAAGTGGTCCTCAGTGCCCCAGGGAGATGGCCTATAAGACTCTCATCTAGGTATAGAATAGGACTGATGAGATTTCTGTTAGTTAGCAGAGACTTCAGAAGGATCCCATCAACCTCAATAGGGAATGAGGAGTTAGGAGAAAAAAAAGTTTTATGGATCTGGTTAACAGTTTCCAAGTTAAGGAAGTTTCCAAGTCTAGGATTCCTAGAAGTCAGAGTCACTAAAAATGAGGGGTTCTTTCACTTGTCAGCATAATTTTGGAAGACAGGAATTTTTCTCGTATTCATAGTAGAAAGAGCTTTTGATATAAGCCAAGAAAGTTTAAGGATAAATGAAGGAAAATAAATTCTCTAATCCAGTGGGGTGTTGATAAATGTTTAACAATTGGTTCTCAAAAAATAAATATATATGGCATTTTATTTAAAAATTTATGGAGATAAAGAATGTGCTCAATTTATAGATAAAAATATAATATTCTGCAGTAGAAATTCCATATATTCAATTGGTTCGCATGGAAGGCTTTCACTGATTTTTGCGACTCTTGCATTTGTAGCCAAAGTAAGGCTGCAGATGATAAACAAGTACAGTTCCTACAGGAATGTTGGTTGCTACGCTAGAGCTATTCAAAAGTGACATAACAATATGGTAGAACTTCACTCCATCAGTGACAAGAGTGACTTCTTTACTGAATCAGATACAGTTTGCAGGTGCTAGAAGGATGTTTCTGTATTTTTCAGAAGGTAATGGATACAGAAAGAACATGATTTTAAGTTTAAACTGCACTATTAACATTTTCCCCATTACTTTTTTTTGTAAGGGGGCAGTACTGGTTGATTGCTCCCAGGATTTTTGCACTAAGCTACATCCCTAGCTGTCCTTCTAATGTTTTATTTTGAGACCGGGTCTCACTTAGTTACTATGTTGCCCAGGCTGGGCACAGGCAGGTGATCCTCTTGCCTTGGACTTCACAGAGTGCTGGGATTACAGGCGTGCACCACTCTGCCTAGCTTCCCATCACTTTAAGTCTAGACAATTAACAAAATAATAAATGAAGCTGTGATTTACAGTTTATGTTGATTTCTGTGGGGTAAATACTTCCATCATGGCCAACTTCAATCCACCAATGTGATGACATTAGACACAAAGTTGGAAAAATATATAGTATTTCCACTACACAGACATGAGACATATAACCTTAAGAGCATAGATAATTGTAAAACGTGATAAAATAAGAATGTGATTAATTTTAAGTTACTTCTGTTTTTTAATAGAATTAGTTTCATTGTAAAGTTATATAATTTATTTTAAATTTTATTTTATTTTGTAGTACTGGGTGAGGATTGAACCCAGGGCCTTTGTGCTGAGCGACATCCTCAGCTTTTTTATTTTGAGACAGAGTCTCAAAAAGTTGCCCAAGCTGGGGTCGAATTTAAGATTCTCCTTCTTCAGCCTCCTAGAGTACTGGGATTACAGGCATGAACCACCACATCTTGCCTACGTAATTTTTAATAATGGCTGTGTTTAACAAGTGACTCACAGAAATTCTGAAAATTTAACAACTGGCTGTCAAGACCCAGTGATAGCAAGCTCTACTAGATCATCATCTTTACCCCACTTAAACTGCTTCTGAGTGTATCCTACCAAGGTAAGGAGGGATATGAGGCAGGGACACAGAGCAGGGTGATCTCCCCACCTAAAGTGTGGTCTTAGCCACTTAGCCATTTAGTGTTAATCTGTAAGAAGAGAAGCATAGATATTGAAAGTAATTACTTAGGAACCTTTATAATAACTTGACAGAGATATTTAGGTCTGTTGAATCTCATAATATTTGCGGCTTGTATCTTGTAGGGCTTTATGCCATTTTCTTTTCTTAGTAATTTATTTTTATTACAATCAACAAAAGCCTTGGCTCATGGTGGTTTGGGAGGGGAAAACACCCCCGAATTTTCAGATTATTTGAAATGTCCTGGCCTATTTTGTGAGGCCAAAATCAGAAGGGAGAGTAGTGCAGGGGATGAGCGTAAACAGGACAACCTTGATCTGACAATTCAGCCATTAGAGCTAATCACTTGTAGCTGGGCGAGGCTTTTTCTTGGGTTTGCTTTTCTAACAGGAGGGCAGGAGGGCCGCAAGCCTGGAAATAATCGGGAGAAATAAGAACTGGATTCTTGTAGTAGCAAAACAAATCCAGAGTCTGTGAGTGACAGAGGATGTTGATTGCTCCCTGGAAAAATTTCTGCTATTCCTAGGGATCCGTTTGCTTAGGAAAATAGTTAGATAAAGTCCTAATTGGTGACACGTGCACAAATACAAACACCTAGAGAGATTCTTTTTCACTCTTTCCTTCCTCTAGCCTGAAAAACTGCCTCATCGATTTGCTTCACTATCTTGGTTCTCTATTATTCTACTTACATATCTAGATCATAAAATTGTAGCACCTCACAGCTACCCAAGACTTCGGAAACAAAGAGCTCATGATGAAGGTATTTATTACTCTCTGACATGTCACCCTCATCCAGCCAATCTTTCTGATATATGCTTATTTAATTTCTCGCCAAATGCCTCCACAGTCAGGAAGCTGATTCTTTCCTCGAGCAATCTTCTCTACTGAGGGCTAGCTCAAAGGGTGAGAAAGTTCATCCTTCTGCCAGTCAAAATATGACTCCTTGTAAATTCCGTGTATTGGTCCCATACGCACGACCTCTAAATAATAGAAGATAACATTCACCCTGATTCTTCTCTTGTGTACACTAAACATTGCACTGCGACTTCTTGTCATTGTCCTCCAGTGCCCCTATTCATAGATTCTTCCTAGCCCCCTCACTCTTCTCACTCTGCTTTCTAGGCTCAACCACACACCCCGCTCCGCCACTGTGTTCACTGGCATGGGCTTTTCCTATCTCCTTACTCACAAGCTTAGCTGCTAGAAGCTCAAGGGCATTTTAAAGAAGCCCATTTAAGAAGCAACAAGAGAAATGTGAGAAACAAGAGAAAAGTGAGAAACACTTTTACCTTACCAAACATGGATTAAAAGGAAGCAAATAGGAAAAGTAAATGTTGCATGTGGGAATGGGGAGGTAGCTCCATGTATTTGTTTAGATGCATGAGACACTGGATTCCAATCTCCAGCCCAGCAAAATAACACAAGACAAAAAGTTGCACTCGGATAAGTGAAAGACTCTTCAGTGGTGCTGGGAATGGAACCGAGGCTATCATGCACACTAGGTAAGCAGGCTACCACTGAGTTACACCCTTAGGCCTGAAGTATTTACTGAATGACACTCAGCAAGGGCGAGGACGGAGCAGAGGCTGCTGACTGACAGCTAAGCCACTGAGGTGAGAATGGGAGCATGAGTGCAGACAGAATTTCCTCATTTGTAGTTCACTGATGGACTTAAGCATTAATATACTTACCAAGTAAATACAAACGGAAAAGAGGTTATCCTACAAATTCCAGTGTCTGAGAATAGTCTGTGAGAGCAAGGAGAAATCTCATTAGCACCTCGAGGATGAGAAGTGTCTACCCAGGATGAAAAAGTTGTGCTTGCTACCCTCCCAGGAGCTCATGGGTAGCTGAGGAAATCACATTACTCTGAAACCCACCCTGAAGGTGCTAATGAGATTTCCCCAGCTCTCATGCAGACTGCTCCCAGACACTGGAATTTGTAGGGTTGTCTTTATTCCATTCTTATTTACTTAGTAATTGTATTATTGCTTAAATCCATCAGTGATCTACAAATGAGGACATTCTGTCTGCACGAGTGTTCTCATTGTCCCCTTAAAGGCTTACTAACTATCAGCTGTATACATTAGGATTCTTTTAAGAAAAAAGACCAAAAAATAATTTTTAAAAATCAGCAAGTATATTTGGAAATGATAACACTATAAGTGCCATGAATAATTTTGCTGAGTCATTAGGCATGCCTTAGCCTGGTGTGTACCAGGCTCAGTGACAAGGCTTTCTTTCACAAAGACTAACCTTATAAGATTTGCAAGTAGCTTCATTCCTACCAAAGTGAAGGGGAAATCCCTCAGATCTGACACAGGTGAATAAAAGAAAGAAGACAGGTGATGTCTGCATCTGTTTTTTTTTTTTTTTTGCCCCCTTAACAAAAGCTAAAGGACATTGCTGTCTGAACTGAAGAGATTTGATAGCACGTGTGTGCACAAGCTCTTGCAAGCACACACACGTGGTTCACCGCTTGCAAACATTTGGTGCCTTGGAGTCCTTTAAGCCCTAGCTTCATTTCTGGACTTCAGCCCTAGCTTCACTTCTGATCTCCATCTGCAGCCACCAGAACGCTATTCACTTTCAGCTTCTGTCTTGCTTTGCAGAGTCAAGATTCCTTGTTACATTAGACTCTGCTGATGTGGCTCGCCTGAGACCACTGTCTATCGGAGAACCTTCTGAGTACAAGTTTAACTAGACGTCTCCATTTTTCTCTCTGACATGGTATTTCTTTTTGCAGGAGAGCTTCCCATCAGATAGCACCCCAGCCCGCTCTCCTGGATCCCTCTTGGGTATTATTACCCTACAGAGATTGCTTCACTTCTGTTTGGTGGCTTGGCTGGTGGCTTTGGCCTTGCCTCTTTCTTGCTGGTTCCTCCTACATTTTTCTACCCAATGAGCGCTGAACTTCCTCATTCCATTCCTTTCTATCCATACTAGATTATCACAGAGCAGTTGAGGCATCGCTAAACAGGTCAACATGGCTTCTACACAGATAAAATAAATTACATAGTGTTGTCAAATTCATACATTCACATTTCCCCTAATTTGAAAGCTGATTATAAAATATAATACACTGATCTTAAATGTCTCACACTATCTTTAGTTCTTTCCCCATTCTTCGAGTTATATGTTACATGTAAAGCCCACCAACAGGTTTATTTTACCCCTAATAAGCACCTCATACAACAATAGCTCAGACGGGAAAGTATTACAGAGCATAGACCTAGAAAAGTAAACCTCAGAATAATCCTCTTGTGAATAATAAATAGAGCTCCTAAAGTATCTATAGTAACTTTAGGGAAAGATTTTACCTTTTTTTACTGTCGTCTATCACCAGCTTACCTGTAATAATTCCCTAGTCAACACTAAGGCATGAGGAAGGCCCCTTTTTGGGTATACTTCTCAACTGGCAGATAATATCACTGCTAAATCTCACATCTAAACCCTTCTTTGTGAGCCCTGGGAGCTGCACAAAGCTCTAGAATGACCTGGGATTGGCTGTCTTGTCAATCTATTAGCAAGAACCACCTGGTCTGTATCTGCCTGAAAAGTGCTATTATAGTGAGCTTTGCTTCCTTCAGCTTCCCCATGGCATTTGATCTCTAAAAGAAAAGATCAAGACATGAAAGCAGATTGCTTGTAGCTAAGAGCAAGACAGAATGGAAAGAATCACGGGCCCTTTTCTTGACCCTCCCCAACTCATTGTCCACCCCTGCCCTCACTGCCCCTCTGCCACCAAAGAAAACAAAACATAACTAGCCGTGATTCTTTCAAGATGTAGGTGCCTATTACTGTTATGACTATGTGGTTATTTGCACAACTCGGCAGACATATTTGTCATTGTTTAAATATCTTCTCACTTCAGACCACCCTGGGCTAAAAGCAAGTTAATGAGTAACTGAAAATGCCATCTTTGGGGATGGAGGAAGGAGCATATTTATAATGAACATCGTTGGCCAGATCATTGGGGACTTGATGTATAATTTTAGCTAAAGGCTTTTGGCACATAAAATTAACTTGTAACTCGGTGGTACTAAATAATATTAGTAGGACCCTAAATGAGCATACTGCTTTACATTTTGCTTATATCCACTACCAACTGTGTTTCATTCAACAACTATTGGGGTGGGAGGGTCAGCAAATATTTTATCACTATTTTTACAAATGAAGAAACAAAGGCATAGAGCAGCTAAGTAACTTGGCCCAAGAATACAACACGGGGAAGTGGCCGAAACAGAATTGGGATTCAGTGTGTCTGACTCTGTGGATGTAAGGCCTTCCAATTATGTTTCAAGGTCCAGCACCCTAAGAATTAGAGGGTGCCCCATTTGTCTATCAGAGGGGATCTCCCTTCCAGTGGATGCCATGGGTTCCTCTTACACTGAGGTGACATGGCTGAAGGAATATTATTTCAATACATAGGTTTGGAAGGAGTCACTGCAAGACCTTGCCTAAGAGTTTCAGGAGTGGATTAGTAGATGAGAAACAATCTGTGATGAAATTATCAAAATCTGAATGGTTGGTTTCTGAATAGTGCAAAGGAAGTAGAACTATGTCGTTCAAACTCTGAATACATTTTAGAAAATTTGCCGTAATTCATTCCTGAACTTGTTACCAACAGGGCCATATCCATATACAACTGTATTTACTATAATTTGAGCTTTGCACAAGACGCAACATCTTTCCCATAAAACCCCCAGGACGTTTCATTCCATTACAAGCGTTGTACTCATTTCTCAGCAGGCAACATGGTTTGTTCTAAATCATTAATATTTCACAGGTGTCACCCATGATAAAAGGCCTGTCATAAAGTTCCTCCATTGGTTTTACCTTTTTCACCAGACCAGCCCATCAATTAATTTATCAATACACAGTGATTGCCACCCTCATTTATGAGGGCATGCCTTGACACTGCAGGAGTACAGTTAAGCCACCAAAGCGTCCTTCATCTCTCGTTTGCACAAGCGCTTGGTAGCAGTGGGAATGTAAGGCTACACTTAATCCACAAAAAATTAAACAATACATAAAAAAACAGAAATTATGTTTTAAAAATATTTCCTGGCCAAGTGTGGTGGCTCATGCCTAAAATCCCAGGATTTTGGGGGTGCAGTTGGGAGCTGAGGCAGGAGGATCACAATCTCAAGCCCAGTATGGACAACTTAGTGAGACAATTACGGATTTTTAAAAAAAATGACTGGGGATATAGCTCAGGGTGAAGGCCACATTCCCCCTTCATTTCAGGTGGAGCCTGAGGTTCTGCATTTTCAACAAACTCCCAAATGATACAGATGTTGCTGATTCATAGACCCCAGTTGGAGTAGCAAGGGGTTAGGAGATATTGCTGAAGATTGGTTATCTGGTTCTATCTGCCTTTCATGGATCTTTAAAAAATAAAACCCATGACAGTTCTAATTTATATTTATAGGCTATGGTAAGTTATTTGCAGGAGTGATAACAGCTCAGTAACAAGAGCAGATATTATTTTTTGAGTGCTCACTAGGTGCCAGGTACTGTGCCAAAAGCTCTGCATGCGTTATTTAATCTCCAGAATCCTATGAAATAGTAGTCTCTAGTTTTTAGATATGGAAGCAGGCTAACAGAGACAAAATAACTCACTTCTTTGAATGTGTGTACTCTCCACAATTCGCATTGAAATTTAATCCCCAACGCAACAATATTAAGGAGTGAGAAGGCTAAGAGTGCTCTATCCTCAAGCAGTGGATTCTTTCCTTACGAAACGGCTGGAAATTACTAGGTAAGCCCTTTTCTGCCTTTCTATCTCTTGTACCAGGTGAGGTTATGGCATTGGCCCTTTCACTAAGTAACAATACAGCCAAAAGGCCTTCACCAGGCACCAAATGCTGGCACCTTGACCTTGGGCTTCTTAGTTACACAAACTATGAGAAATTAATTTCTATTATATATAAGTTACTCAGTCTAATATATTTTTATAGCAGAACAAATGGACTAAGACACTCATCAAAAGGGAAATGCGTTACCCTTTGTTCTAAGAAGTGAAAGGTTCCGTTGAAGATGTAAACATGGGTTAGACATCATGTAATGGCAAGCTCATCAAAAATATTACTCAACAATAAGAAAGAAGGGGGACCCTAAAATTCTATTTTATATTTAGAAACAATGACTGTAGAAAAAGGGAACACTTGGGTAACTTTGGGATGAAGAGTTTTAAAAGTAGATATACCTAGATTGGAAAACTACTAAAAACTTAGCAGCATTCAGATGTACAGGTGTGCTAAGGGCCCGGTGTACATATCCTGGCTTGCCAGACTAGAAAAATCTGGGTGGTTCAAACAGGGAAAATTAGATCTTTTCTAAGTGGAAATACAGCTTTGGAGAAAAGAACAATGAGCTAGCAAAGTTAGATGAAAATGCAACAGAACATATCCCTAAAAGACTCTGATAAGTAGTTCCCCAGGGAATGAAGAGAAAGCAATGAACAGAATCATAGAATCACAGAATCACAGACTGCTGGTACTAGAACGGCCTGCAAAAGTTGTCTGGGCATTCTCTTTTAGAAATAGAGAATCTGACGTCTCACAAGTGAAAGGGGCTTGCCTTAGGACGGTTGGAAATTTGAAGCAAAGCCAAGAATAGAACCTGGGAGCCCTGTAATTTTTCAGTGCATCAAAAGATGGGAACAACTGAGCCAGGGAAGCCAGCCAATAGGATTACATGCTTGTGATGGTGCAAAACGTCTGCTCAGGCACAAAAGGAGGATATAAGAGAGTCTGAACATAATTTGAGCCGCGCTGTTTATTCCGAGTTTTCTTTTGGAGGAGGCAATTTGGAATGGTAAGTGAAATGCTGGTAAATGCACATGATGTTCTAAGTTGAGTTGACTAAGGAAATGGCTGTTGATGAATCACCAAGACAGGGTGGCATCTGCCAAGATTTTGGGTAAAATTATGTAACAGATTACCAAATTTTAGAGTTTTTCATGCCAAATAACTATTTTGCCATGAGCCTGACAAACTGGCAATGGTTCTCTTTCCTATGAGGGGCATTTTAAAGGTGACCCAAGGAACTTCAGGCTGGTAGATTCACTGATCATGTTAGCCAAGGGTAATATATGAGAGGCAAGGTATAATTTTTCCTGTAAATTAAATTAACCACCTTTTGTATATAGTGTTTTATAGTTTGTAAAACATTCAGGGTTAAACATGCCTAACAGGTTGATTAGAAGACAATCAATGGGCATGTGGACGAAGGGAAACCCAGGATGAATTTTACGTAGGTTCTGAAAAGGCCCTTGACAAGGTCCCACTATACCAAACACTGTTTTAAAAAGTTAACTAAGATGAGAAAGAAAAAAAGAACTAAACATATATATATGGATAGCTGGGATAACTGTACTGTTGAAGTCTGGTGGTTTATTGAAAGGAAAAGTTAATGCTTAAAATTTTTAAATTTTGACCAATTTTGCATTAAGCATGTCTGCTTGTCTGAGAAGCTGATATGAAGACAACAATATGCAATACAAAAACCATTGGTGAATACCTACCATCTTGTCTAGTGAAACTCCATATTGTCTCAAGTGTTTTTTTAAATTATTATTTTCTTATTCCCTTTAATAGTTTGATGAATCTTCCATTCTTATATCTGGTAATCTGAGCAACATCACTGAGGATAACAATATGTAATATAACAACCACTGTTAAGTCCTATCATTTGGCTTGAAAACCCGTATCATTTTTAATGTTCCTGCTTTCTTTTGTTTGTATTTTGCTGCTGTTCTTCTTTTATTATTCTCTTTAAAATAAAAAAAGTTAACTTATGGACTTGTGCAACAGTATTTTGAAATGGACAGGGAATCATGAGCAGGAATAAGCAAGGACTTTTCTGGAGAGGTATGAACAATGATGTGTCCCAGGGATCACCACTGGGACTTATTAACATTTTGGTGAATCACCTGGGAAATGTTTAGATAACCCTTTATAGGTATAGGTTGAGAATCTCTTATCCAAAATGCTTAGGACCAGAAGTATTGGATGTTTTGGATTTCTTCATAGATTTTGGAATATTTTATAGACATTACTGGTTGAGAAGCTCTAATTAAAAAATCCAGAATATCAGAGGTCCCAAGATTTAAATCCTTTAGAGCACCATCTCAGCACTCAAAATTGTGTGGCTTCACAATATTCGGGATTCCAGATTTTCAGATCTGGGATGTTCAATCTGTAGGATGAAGATATCAAACTGACATCAGTCTTTTATGACTATATTAATGAGCAGAGAAAGAAGAGTCTGAGTAGACTTTTTCAAGGAGAGGCCTCTGAAACCTAGCTCTGAATTCTGCCCTTATGATTGCATGATCTTAGGCAAGTCACTCTACCTCTTCTAATATCAGTTTTCTCATGTGTGAAATAACAAGAATAATAACCCTAATTCAGAGTGGTGCTGTGAAATGCAAGACAGTGCAGTATGAGACAATGCATGCAAGTTCTGGCACAGCGTTTGAAACATTGAAAGCATCAAATAAATATTAACTTCTATTATTCTTACTTTTTATACTTCATCAACACTCTCCTACTAGGATGTCAGGATCTGCATGATCATTTTTTGTCACATGGAACCTGAGAGTCACTGCAGAAAATTTCTTGGAAGTATTGGCCAAATTTATTTCAGTCATTCAGGAGATAGAACCATGGACTGAGATGGTTGGAAAAGATATCATGGAGGGAAACTAACAATTATAGAGCATCTAGAATATGCCAGACACTGGGCTAGATGCTTTATAAATTTCTCCACTTGATTTAATCCTGCAGTAGTCCATTGAAGTTCGGGTTATGACCCCCATTTGATGGGATGAGGTAATGGAGACATAGGAGATTGATGAACTTATTCCAGATCATACTAGTTCATTAGAACTAGAGTAAGAATTCAAATACAGGTTTGCTCTACCCCTAGAACTATTTCCTTTTCACTGCATCATACCTGTATTGTATTTTGAAAGATAAGTACAATTTCAGAAGAAAAGAGAAGCATTTATACAGAAATAACCATGGGCAATGTTTACGTGTTCATAGGGTACAAATACTACTTTTCTTTAAAAACCAAAGTGGAAGGGTCCTATGGGGTTAATGGTAGGAAATAAAGCCAGAAGCATAGTTTAGGTTAGACCAGAAGGCTCTCTAAGAATTCTGTTAAGGATCTGAGCTTTATCCTCAAGGCAGTGGGGACAGGATCAAGGCAGCTGAGCTAGGGAGAGGTATGAGATGCTTTAGAAAGATTAACCTGGCATCTGTGCATGATGAATTGATGGAATCTTCTGCCTGGGTCCCTGATTCTTTGTTCTCTAATCTGCTAGCCTAAGGCTTTCAATACTCCTACCTTAGTCTAGAAGCCTGGAGATCACTTAGGATATGATTGCAGTAGCATATGCCGGAAGGTGGGGGCAGGGCATAGAAAAGAAGCAGTGACAGAAGTAGAAAAAATAGCAAAGAAAGAATCAACAGGGATTTGGGGCCCAATTGCATACAAGGGACAAAGGAAAAGAAACAATCAAAGATCACTTTAACTTAAGCCTCAGTGACTGGGAGAATGACAATGGCATTACAAAAATAAGGATATTAAGGGACAACCAGTTCGAGAGAACCAGTCAATATATCTGATTTATGACACAACAAACTCAGGGTAATGGTAGGATGTCAGACAGAAATGTTTAGTAGGCCACCGGAGATGTGAGACAATAGCTCAGCAGAGCAGTCAAGACTGGTGGTAATGGTTTTCTAAATTATCCTCATAGTGGTATAATGAAGATTGTTCATTGTAACATCATATGCAATAGTCAAGAGGTAAAAACAACTCCAATGTTCCTCACTGGATGAGTAGGTAACAAAACCTTGGTATTTACATATAATAGAATATTATTCTGCCTTAAAAAATGAAGGAAATTCTTCCCTATGATACACATGGTGGAAACCTAAGGACATTATGCTAAATGAAATAAGCCAATTGCAGAAGCGCAAATACTGCTTGATTCTATTTTATATGAGGTCTCTAAAACCAAAAAAAGAAAAAAATCATAGACGTAGGAAGTAAAATAGTTGCAGGGGGTAGAAGAGGGAAAATGATGATTTGCTAATCAACAGGTGTAAAATTCCAGTTACATAAGATAAATAAGTTCTAAAGATCTTAATACAGTGTAACATTGTGCCTAGAGCTAATAATACTGTATCATGCACATAAAAATTTAGTTAAGAAGATAGATCTCCTGTTAGTTTCCTTTTCCTGCAGTGAGAAAAATAGAAGTTGAGTAATTAAAAAAATAGTTGGAAGAGGGAGTGTGGATAAGATCTGGATTTTCTCTGGAGAAAGAAAAGATGTTTAAGAAGAGACCTCTAGCCGGGGATATAGCTCAGTGGCACAAGTCCCTGCCTGGCAAGTGCAAGGTCCTGAGTTTGATTCCCGGTACCAAAAAAAAAAAAAAAAAAAGAGACCTCTGGATGATAGCCAGTTTCAGTGTAGGACTGAGAAGAGCTAGTAAAGCAATGGAGCTGGAAGGGAAACAGGAGCATGAATAGCATCTCAGCGACTGGGCGATAAGATGTTTCACCGAGAAAACTACTGCAGAGAAAAGGGCATGGCACTGGAAGTCTCAGGACCCAAATTAGACTTCAAAATCTTCCATTTAGGGAAACCTCATTGCTTCTCTGAGCCCCAGTTTTCTTACCTGTAAAATGGAAGCATGCTTATCTATATTAAAGGTCTGTGTAAACTATGATACATAATAGAAATGTGAGGCAATTTTTGGTTTGCCTTCTTGGAGTCCTCTGCAATCTTTTCTGCTGTTATTGCTGTTTTGTGTAGCTCTGCAGTAACACATCACAGCTTGTGAGAAAGAAAATAAAACTAACATGATGTTGAAAGAAGAGAGGGTCAGCTTATGGCTCTTCTTTGAAAGTTGTCCCATCACTAATTTTCATAAGATTCCCAAGGTTGCGCTTCCTTTTATAACTGAAAAGAACCAAGGAAATGTCTAACGGGAACAGAGCCAACTGATTAGGTCAGTTCATTTTAGACAAAGACAGGAAGTTACCTTTTTAACCTACTCAAGGCCAGAGATAAAAAAAAGGCGACCTGAAAACTTCATTTTTCTAGAGTGTAGTCATTCCTTGCGTGTTGCTGGGATTTTAGGGGAGGTATAGAGAGCAGATTCAATTGACCTTTAATTCCCGGGTGCCACCATTTTTTAGCTCAGCTTCGAGCTAACAAGAGGATGAATGAGTTACCTGCAAGGAAGCGCAGCTGATTCTTCACTTTCATCATTCCATCACCAGAGCCTCCGATGCATTCATCCTCATCGTCCCCACAGTCTCCACTTCCAAACCCTTCCTCATCCAGAGTTTTCTCCAGAGCTCTACCTTTGGGCACAGACATTGTTCTCAGGAGCTGAAAGAAAACAACCAGAAATGCAGAGGCTCTTCATAGTTCTCCAGTAGGTGTAGAATAGTGTATTCCTAGCAGGAGGCAGTAAAATATGTTGAATAAATCACATAGAAGCTTTAAAAATAGTTATAAAATTTAAATAGGTATAAACTGCTTATTCTTTTTAGAGTTTCCCACTCCTGGAGTCTTCCATAGCATTTGACATGAGTCTCCAATGCTTCACTCTACTGACATCACACAGTAGCCACAAAGTACATCACATGAGATCTTCCCATACCGTGAGATCTAAGTTTCTAGAAATCTCTAAGGCAGGAGAGCACATTGACAAGGGACTTAAGAAATGATCAGCAAAGCACATGTATAGGCCAGGAGGTCACCAAGATCAGAAAAGATCACTATGAAAGTCCCTGAGGGGGCTGGGCGTTTAGCTCAGCGGCACAGCGCCTGCCTGGCAAGCGCGAGGTCATGAGTTTGATTCCCAGTACAGGAAAACAAAACAAAGCAAAACAAAAAAAAAAACAAAGTACCTGAGGACCATATTTACATTCACTAAATTAAAATAATAAATGCCTCTCGCCAAATTAAAATACCAGCAGTGCCCTTTTATACACTTCAAATGAATCCTTATAACCTTCATGTCCTGGATTAAATACTAGAAAACTTTTTGAAATAAAAGATAATACACATTTATTTCTTTAAAATTTCAGGTGACCTCCCAATGCCAGCAATGAGTTCTGTTTCTTGTACCTTCTGTGGCTACATTCAGTTGTAGTTGTTCAGTATAACAAAATGCCTCAAACCTCAAACAACCCCCACTAACTTACCTCTAGCATACTATACTTTTAAAGGCAAAGTTTTAAATATTTCCTTCTTCCACAATTTCAGAAAGATGCAGTAAAGCAAAGATACAGTAAAGCAAAGTGAATCTGAATTAAGCTATGCTTATTAAGAGACATTATTTGTTTTATTCTTCAGTTCCTGGCTTTTCAGTCCTTATGGTCAATGCCTTCCTAATTTGATGGGGCTCCTACCTCCCTACTGACTCAGAGACACAGCCTGCAGTGTGAACGATCCCTGAGGGCTGCTGTCACACTGCACTTTCTTTTTCCTCACCATTTCTTCCCAAGGCTTCATTTTAATGCCCTGTGTTTAGCTTTTGTCCCATCATCCACTTCTAGTTCTAAGTCTCCGTCCCACTGTCCCCTCTTCCTTACACGACAGCCATCAAAAACTGCTGGATATACAGAAACTGTGATTATTGTGATTGTGGAAGAGGTAGCCAGGAAAAAAAAAATACTGCATACAGGGGCATGGTTTGGTGTCTGTGGTTTCCATTATCTCTGTTTATTGTCACTGTGAAGTACACTTTTATGTTTGCCACCTGTGATTTAGCTGCTACGGTAAGTAAGAGCTACTTAGAAAAAACTATACGTCATAGAGAAATGGGGCTCCACGGGTAATTTTTTTTATGCAAAGAAAGTGCATAAGGGTCTTTCTGGGCCAACAACCCCTAACAATGTTGGAGAAACCAGTGTCCTTTCTATCTCTCAAGCCAACATGTCTCCACTTCGCCACTCTGACACTCTGCCCCTTGCAAACTCTTACACCTCTCCTAGCCCATCATCCCACATATCTGAATTCACAGCATATCAGTGTAGGCTAAAATAACTGGCTCTCAAACTTTTTGGGGGACTCCTTTATTTTATTTCATTCTTGGTACTAGGGCTTGAACCCAGGACTTTGCCCCTGCAAACTTCATCCTCTGTCCCTCAAGACTCCTTTAAACTGTTACTAAGAATCCCAGGGAATGTTTGTTTGTGCGAGTTCTAATTATCAATATTTCTCATCTTCAAATTTATAACTGAAAAAAATTTTAAAAATTAATTTATAGCTCAGGTAAACATAATAATAAACCCATGATATACTAACATAAACATTTTAAAAGGAAAAATTAGGATATTTTCTTAGATGTAAAACAATTCGTTGGAAGGGTGGAGTGGTTTTATATCTGGGAAAGTCTTTTAAAGGTCCAGCTTAATGTAAAATAGATGATTATTATATCTGCTTCTCCATTCAGTCTTTTGTGACGTGTTGTTTTGGGTGAAACATTCACAGAAAATCCAGCCTCCCACAAATATGTGGTGGGAAAAGAGAGGGAAGTATTTTAGTAACCTTTCTGATAATTGTGGATAGCCCATACACACCAAAAGCTCAATAAATGGTGTGATGTGCAATATGAAACCATATCAATGACCATTTCATGCCCTGTTACATTAAACCCTTTGGTATGTTTTGAAATTTGAATGAGCCGTTTACTTGTTTTATATCATCTTTCATGGATCATGTGGGAAATATTGGCCCACTGAGCTATGTATGTCCTCCAAATGGTGACTCCTTTTATTACATGGTATGAAAAAAATCTCATTCATTAAATATCACCTCTGATCTCAACAGAAAAGCAAAAAGTGTTGGGAAGCTCCAAAGCTTATGGTGGCAGATGCAAGTTTTCAAAACTTTTAGTTTTCTCTTGAAAGCTAGGATTTTCTCATTGGTAATAAATACTAGCAGTTGTTTTCCTTGAGCTGACAGGCTCTCTTTGTTCCTTTCCAAGGAAATGTCTAGCATATACTCAAGTCTGCAGCGCCATAGTTTGTCAGTCATTCTCTTGAGTCAAAATGAAAAAAGAGGCTGGTTTGGCTCACCAAATATTCTCACAAGTGCTTTTCTCTGAGACACATGTTGACACACACTTTACAGCATAAATCCAGTAAGTGTACTTCTCATTTAATAGCAGACTATTAAAATCATACTCAAGGGTTGATGTTTAATAAAATTAATAACAGTTTTACAGTGTTGGCAAATGTCCTTAAAGTGAAAGTATCTTTTATTTTCCTGCAAGTATACAGCAGTAATGATTACGACTACTTGTACACTTTGCTGCTACTAACCTTGATTCATACAGCAGTGTCAATGGTCATTGCTCTTGTACCACTGGTGCAAATATCAACACAGTAAAACACAAATCACACTTTGGTATTATGCAAATAGTTTTGGCCTTGTCGATTCCGGTGTTTCATGGACTCCCGGGGCCCACAAACCATTCTTTGAGAACTGCAAAACGAGCCTATAACATCACTTCAGTTTTGCCAAAACCCCCCATCTCCTCTCGCTCCATCATTTCTTATGGGAAAATTCATAAGCATTTTATGTTAATTTCCAAGAATGCATCCTTTGTATATGTCATGCACTACTTGAATTAGAATTTTTTACAGAAGGGAAATGTGTGGTTAGGTAGGGTAGTGAATTTGCTATTTCTCAAGCACATCTAAATCTGAGCCTTTTATTAATACCTTCAGTAAATCTGACCTGAGAACATACTATGAGTTGTTCTACATTTCCATTGAAAGCTTTCTAAACTTTTAAGCCAAGTTCAAATGCTATGTCCTTATTAAAGTCTTCTTGGTGGACCGCACTCCCACCATTACTCCTTTTATCTCAACCCCCTAATGCCACTTTTTGTATGCAACCTGGTATAACTTAATTATATATATGACTTCTCTCTACCAGCCGACTGTAAGCTGCCAAGAGACTGCATCTTATATATCCTTGAACCCCACTGCATTTAAAGTAGTATCTGAAACACAGTAGGCATTTGATAAATGTGCTACTGAACTGAAGCAAAATGAAGTGGCGTGGTATCTTTAATTCTTTAAAAGCTACTTCCACAACCTCATGAAAAAGGAGAAAGCCAAAGCCCAGATTAATTATAGAAGAACTTGCGGATGAATAGCTAAACCCTTCTGGATGACCCTGGCTAAGACCTGTAGCTAATTTTTAAGAGGCCATTTTTCAACCTCTTGTACAATGCCCCCTGTATTCTCTGGTGGCTCAGTTTAAAACAAAGTGCAATTAAAAAAAAAACCTTTAAAACTCTGCCAGTGAGTTTACTTCTCTAGGTCTTAAATTACTCCCATTTTAGAGACAACTCCAGCATTGAAGAAGGATTATAGTATACTTTTAAACCATTTTACACAGACAGCTGCTGATTAGTCTAACCCTCACATATTAACAAAACAAATCCAAAACTAGAAAGCTATTATTAAAGCAAAAATCTTAAGAGGAGAGACTGAAGCTCCAGAGTGTTGAAAAAAAGGTAACAGGTCAAAGTGGAGGAATTGCCAGCTAGGACTGAGGAATTAGCACCGCCTGGAATTTAGCCCAGAAACCAAATCAGCTAATTACAATTCACAATATTGACCTTATTGTTCCCTCTCTCACTCTTTATAACGTCTTTCAGGGTGAACACTTGCTTTATAAAAGGAAAATTATGAGGGCCTTGCACCAAAATCAGGTAACTTTTGGGCCCTAATGCTTTTGATTAACTGTTTACCATTTTCAAAGGACAGCATCCCGTTAGCCTTGTAAAAGCTAAGCCTCAGAATAATGATTATAAATGTCAATATCATATTAAAACACAAGTGTGATTATTTCACTCCATTCTCTCTATAGCAACATGTAAATCTGATGTGTTTGCCACACATTGCTTTCTGTACAGCAAGGGTACACAAAGCCCTTCACAATCCAGTACTGTCTTTGTTTTTTATTTTCTTTTAATTTTCAATACATCTGCAATACATACTTGTAATCATCTTGGTGAGTTAGTATATATATATATATATATATATATATATATATATATATGGCATTTTGATCATTTTTCCTTTTCCTTTCCTCTCCTCTTTCTCCCACCTTCCCCAATACAATTCAGAATTTACAATAGCAATTACCTTCTGTGCAGCTCTTGTAGCCATGGAGACTATCATAGATGCCTAAGCATACAATAAATTTATATTTTAGAATGTAATATTTTAAATATGTAAGCATCATATATGCTGTGATTTGGATCTTAAATCCCCTCTCCACCCCTAAAGGCTCATGTGTTGAAAGCTTGGTCACCAGTCTCTGCCCCGACGGGGAGGTGGTGTATTAGGAGTTATACTTAGTGGGAGAAAGTGAGGTCACTGGATGTCTTAGTTACTTTTCTTGTTGCTGAGACAAAATACCCAACTCTTGAAGTGAAAGGAGGGAAGGTTTATTTAGTTCACAGTTTACAGAGGTTTCAGTTTGTAACTGGCTGGCTGTAAGATAGGATGGCACAGGAGAGGGACACTGAAGAGGAAAAAGTCCATGGCACGGCAGGGTAGGTAGAAGGAAGGAAGCAGCAAGCCTGCTTCTCCCTTTCATCCCTTCCAGGCTACCTGCATTTTGGGTGGTGCCAACCAAAGCGAGGGTGGGCCTTCCCATTATCCACATCCAGAACTATGCTAAACTGATCAGTAGACTGATTTAGTATCCCACACCCTTAATATTGCAGTATCACACACCCTAGATTCAGCTGGCTCTGAAAAGCCCCACCTATGACCTCATGAGGCTTGGGGGGGGTAGGCATCTAGATAACATGCACGTATTCAGATTATTTCCTTGTAAGGTTCCTAGCCCTGACGATATTAATGTACTATACTTATACATTATGGGAGTGAGTCTACAATTTCTTTAAGAATAACCTAGGAAGCTAGTTAAAAGAGAAGCTCCCTGGGATGGGGGTGTAGCTCACTGGTAGAAGAGGTTTATACAAGTCCCTAAGTTTGATTTCTAACACAAATAAATAAAATGGCTCCCTCGCCGTACTCACAGAGCTTCTGGTTTAGTAGGTCTGCAGCTGAATATACAAATCTTCATTTTTAACTAGATCTGTCCTTCCAACTTACTGTGAGTAAACCACAGCCTACATTTCAAGAAAGGCTTCTCCAGTACTAGTGTACTTCCCAGAATCCTCTGGGAATCATCTTTGGACGTAAGTCATTTTATCACTGTACATGTTAGAATCCTTGTTACAAGGTTTTAGTTTTTTTTTTTAAAGTAATGCAATCTGATTTTCTTTTCACTTAGGTCATCATGACCTTTTGTCTTTGTAGTTAGTGAAAATATCCTTGTATAAAGGTGACTGACTTCATTTAATTAGAAAGGGAAACATTTAAAGCTAGCTTTAGTACAGGTACTCAAGGTTGTGTGATAAAAAGAAAAGTCTGGAATAATTACTGAAGAAAACTGAAAACACGGTGAAGAGAAAAAGGCTTTTTATAATATAGCAATTTTATATGCTTACAGCCATATCCAAGATAAAGGGCACTGTAGCAATGGACAGCACGACTTGGCCAAAGCTCTTCTCAAGCTTGACTACCAAGAGCTCAGAGAATAAAGTGATATACTTGTTGTCAGGGAATCAAATATGATAAATTAGGCCAGTGACACCAGTAGTCATGATCTGTTTATATGGCATGAATACTGTCCCTCTTGTCATGATACTGATTGCAGATATGAGCCTAATCACCCTCACACTGTGCTGGAGTTGAACATATGTTCCTTACATAGTTTTTGACTCCTCTCCTCTACCTATATAATGAGGAAAACTGTCATCGTCATTTCCCACATTGAGGGAAAACCCTGAGGCCCAGAGAGGGGCCGTGACTCAACCAAGTCAATGAGTAAGTGATAAACACATCATTAAAAATAACACCTTCTCCCCTCAAGTCCAGAACTCTTCAAGAGAAATACGATTTAAGTAAAGACTTCAACAAACTGGGATCTTCATTTCACATTTTTTGCCATTGTGTCTTTATTTCACATAACTTTCAACTCAATCTCATTTTTTCAGATGCTAAGCATTAACTCTAAATTGATGGGAAGGGCTTTTGCTGTGGGGGTGGGGGGAGGTAAGCAGCAGGCACCTAGGGACATTGGATGCCTCCTGCTTGTTTTCCCCAGCCTTGTCATCTACCGTGTCTTAAGTAACCAAACTATCTCATCATGAACGGGTTTGTTTTGAAAGGCTTCAGACAGCTGGTTAGGACAGAATGAAAAATTCCATTACCGCTGGTATACAGCTAAGAGCTTTCTTGACTCTAAGCTCTTTAGCATTTTAAAAAATGAAGGATAAGTAACAAAATAGATACTGCAAACAAGGGGCTTGGTACATACTTTGAGGATTTAGCTGGTTTTGTCTCTTTTGGCTACTCGTACACTCTCTCTAGGCATTTTTTAATATGTGGAATCCAGGTTACGTTTTCAAGCTATTAAGCTGGGCTTACAAAACTGATTTTGAACAATTTGGATGCTCAGCTTTATATAACCTACAAGGAATGCTTTGGGGGCCTGGCTTTCCGTGTCCACAGCAATGTAAACACTTGCTTTACTGTTTGTATTTGAGTAGCATAAGTTAATGGGAAACAAATGTGGGGACTCCAATGAATCCCAGCTCTTTTGGAATGCCATTATTTTTTATACGCTGTGCATATCCACGAGGCCGAGCACGTGACCTCTGCTTTGCATGCACACTTTCTTTTAACAAATGCACCAAACCACAGCCACAGCTAATTGGAAACAATTGCAACTCCACGCATTTGAGATGAAGCCAGAACCCAAATGTGCAGGGCTCGAATTAATGGCTACATATGCACTTCACACACTGAGGAGGCATTAGAGTAGAGCAGTTAAGAGTGTGAGCTCTGGAATCTTACCAGCAAGGATTTAAATCTCTACTTAGCTTAATTCTGAGCTGTGCAATTTTGGACAAGTCACTTAGACTCAGTTTCCTTATCTGTGAGATGGAGAACAATATTATTTATTAACTACAAAGGGTCACTGAAATATTAAACAGCACTATTCACCTTTCATAGTTCTTGGACCCTTTGTTCATAGAATTTCCCATTGTTTGAAATAAATTTTATGGTTCCCTTTGCATCTCAGCTTGACAGAAGGAATAATGGTTCACTTTGATTACTAGTGTCTAGCACAGTGTTTGGGAGAAAATAAGATAATATTCAAATATATTCATTAAGTGGATGGATGAACAAATAAATAGAATATTGCACATATGGTGTTTAGCACATTGCCTTGTTCTTGGACATGTTAGCTCTGCTGCTTAGGATAGTAACGACGATTTTGAAGAGTAAGGAGGAGCAGCCACCCTGCAGCAGCAGGCATTAGGAGCTTATTATGAATGCCTTAGAAGGCAAAACAAGTAACACTCCATGGCCTTACACTGTGGCCCCCAAGAGAAGGCTAGAAGAATGGGAGAGTCTGAGAAAACCCTTCTGGATGTTGCCCGTAAGATGAAGGGGCTATGCCCCAAGGATGCATGCAGAGACGCAACAGGATGCAGAGAGCCCTACTAACTAGTGGCCATGCCTCCACATGGGATCAGCAAGGTGCCCCACACCCCCTACACTCTTGCCTGGGACCTGCTTTTACATCTACCCGTTACCCACAGCACCTGCTTCCCCCCCACTTCCAGCTTCCTGTAGTACAGCTTTATGTTGTGAAGGTGATGCTGAAACTTATGAAAATAAGTCTCCTAATTAAATAAATGTCTTACAGTAAAAGCGACCAGGATTTGAAAGCAGTAAACTTGGGTATGGAATTTCAACCATTTAGGTAAGGCTCCTTTTCCAGTGGTAGAAATGATTCCTTGAAGTTTCAGGACACCACCCACCACCTCAAAGTAGAAATTTCCCAATAATGCTACCAATACAGTTGGGGTATCCCTCATCTGAAATGCTTGCAAACCTAAGTGCTTCGAATTTCAGAGATTTGTGGAGTTTTGAATATTTGTATATACATAATGAGATATTTTGGGGATGGGGCACAAGTTTAAACATGAAATCCATTCATGTGTCATGTATAACTTATACATATACCCTGAAGGTAATTTTAGAGTGTTTTAAATAATTCTGTGCATGAAATAGTTTCATGGTATGGAGTTTTGCACTTGTGTCATATTGACACTCAAAAAATTTTGGATTTTAGAGTATTCTGGATCTCAGATTTACAGACTAGCGATACTCAGCTTGTAGATTAGAAATGTATAGTCTTTCCTAAGAGAAGACAGACCATGGCTGTTAAAAGCTCATAGCTTGGAGTCAGAAAACCTGGATTGAAATCTAGACTATCACTTGCTGACCTTGTTACTGTAGGCAAGGTATTCTTTAGCCTCTTTGAGCTTTATGTTTCCAATTTATAAGATGAGTAAAAATCACACTCCTACCTATCTTATACACTGTATAACTGAGGGAACGAAGTGAGTTATTTCATGGAAAGCACTGAACTTTAATCTATGGTACACAGAGTTCACACAATAATATGGTAATATTATGGAATAAAAACTATATTATTTATAGAACTTGAATTTTCAAACAATGAATTTTGAATGCTTGGTATTGGTTAAAATTTGCTTAAAAACTAGGTAGGACTAATTCTATGGAACACTGCAAACCATTAATAAATCTTAGTCATTATGTCATTACTATTAAATTTAAATTTACTTTTAAATTTAATTAAATAGTTAAGCAATACTCAGAATTGAACTCAGGGCCCCACTGAGGTACATCCTCAGCTGTTTTTATTCATTCCTTCTCTATTTTGAGACATAATATCACCAAGTCACTAAATTGCCCAGGTTAGGATCCAACCTGTGATTCTCCTGCCTCAGCCTCACATAGTGCTAGGATGATAGGCATGTGCAACCACGCCTGGCTAGCATTTATTATTTCAATAATTGAAAGCACCTCCTTGCCTGTTTTCTCAGTTGATCTACTCAGGACCCTTTAGAGGCAGCAAGGAAGGCACTAATAGCCTCGTTTTATAAAATCCGGAAATTGGAATGGGGAGAGAGTTGAGGCAATATGCTCATTTTTAGTCTGAAAACTTGTAAAACGTTAACTAGAGTAAGGTTTATTAGTGTTTGGAATGGGGCCATAAGGGAGAAGTTTTATTCTCCAGCATTAACTTGGAAAGGGCTTGACTCTGAAACTAGCACAATGCCTGATATATAGTCAGTGCTCAGGACATGCATGGTAGCTAAGAGAAATGAACAAACCAATGGGTTAACAAATGAAACGAGCCATTTATTCATCACGTGCCGATTTCTCCCAGCCTCTATTTCTTTGACTGTGATCTGATATACCATGGTATGGTAATAGCTGATTCCTGCCAGGGAGCCCTGGATACATAGCCCAGATACCGGTATAAACAGAAGCACAGACAGACTGAGTACTGACTGATGTCATTCACTTTATTGGGCTACCCTAAGAGGCAGGCTCCATACTTTACCCCAGGTGATGGAGGCTTCTCTCCTGACAAAGTGAGGTCAAGTCAAAGAGGAAGGCAGACAACTGATCTTTTACAGCAAAAAAACCAACTCCCCCAATGGGATATGGCCCTGAATGGGGTTCCCAAGGCCGCACAGTAGGCCTCTTCTAAGCCCCCCTCCCAGCTAAGTACTCGCATTGCTAGGTTAGTGCGCATGTGTGTCAGTTCTGGGCTCTGTAATGCCCTCCTTGAGGATCTCCAGTCTTACTTGAATAAATCTCCATTTTAAAGACTAAAAGCCCCACAACTTCAGTTATAAGGCCGGAGCCAAAACTGGCCTAGCCCTAAGAAGCTAGCCATATCAGGCTGAATGGCCAGGTGTGGCAGCAAAGTGCAAACACAGAAAGGTTCCCTTGGCAGGCCACCAAGTCCAATTTCGCTCCAAAGGCCTCTGACCCCAGCTCTCCCCTTTGTTGAGGATTACTGGCATTTTTGTTCCTAAGTCAATTTTAAACCACTATGAAAAGCCACAAGGATAAAATACAACTTTTTCCTCTCAAAGGAAAACCTGCTTCGAAGACATCTGTGAAACTCCACAGCACTGGTTGGTTTCCAAAGGAACTGCTTCAGTAAGAGTCCACTGACAGATGGTGAGGGTCCCAGGGTGAGCGTGTACCAAGATATCCCATATTTTCTCAGGGAATGGAGGTTACATAGACATGATCTGAGCATTAACTATTGTCCGAGTGCATAAATGTGATTCATTCCACATAGACATCTTGTGGTTACACTTTTGGGAAATGAGCATTCTTGCCTTGAAAAATAACCTGTGTGTGAACTCTAGCGGCCATGACATTAGGCCCTGGGCTTGAAGAGTCAACCTCAATGAGTGTGGGATGATGGTTCACTGTTCTTCCAGAAAGCCTCTGGCCCCCACTGAGCATTAACAAGATGCCTCTAGTTGCCCTGACAAAGCTTCCTTCCTTTAAAGACCAGGTATAGATCCGGATTTATAAAACGGTTTGCAGTGAAAACAGCTTCCGTTTTCTGGTATGTCATTTGAAAAATCTGAAAATTTTAAACATGTTTCGGGTAGGTAAGCCTGCATTGTATTATTCTGAAGTACAATAAATGACCTGGGGCATCAGGCACAAATAACTGATTCTGATTTTCCAATTTCTTTGCAGGTCAGAGAGTTTCAAACCTTCTCGCTTTCTAAGTTTTAGATTCTGGAATCCTAAGGGGGAAGTGGACTCTCACAAGAAACAGGAAACATGAGTGAAATTACTGCACTATTCATATCTAGTCACATATCTTTAAAGGCTGAAATAGAATAAGCCAAGGAATGGTGCTCTTCATACCTTTTAGCCTCGTTCTTTCCATGAAAGTTAACTTCAGAAAAGCTCAGATAATACTTTTAAGTATGAAAAATTGGAGCACACATGAAAATAGTGCTTTGTTTGGTAAATACTGCATTTGAGATGTTAAAAATGATGGACTTGGGGGCTGGGGATTTAGCTCAGCGGCAAAGCGCCTGCCTGGCAAGCACAAGGTCGTGAGTTTGGTTCCTGGAACTGGAGAAAAACCAAAAAAAAAAAAAAAAAAAAGATGGACTCTTTCTGAATCTACTACTCACAGGTTTTGTAACACTTTGGTCACAGAAGACAACTAGAGCACTGGAATCTCAGGAAGATGATTGACAAGCCAAGGTATACACTGTAGTCACCAAATGATGCCCTTCCTTGTAGTAGAATTTTCCTTCCTGTATCATAAGTGATTTGAATGGTTTAATCAAACAGTGGATGAAGGAACATGAACTGAAATTGCTGGTAATCTCCAATAGGAAGGGAATCTGAGTCCTGACTTTGTCAAGTGCTTAAGACACCATCTTAAAGCATATCACTGAACACTCCAATTCAACTCAAGCTTGCCCTTTAACACATCACACTGGAGCCCCATATTGGTCAGACAGTATTTTAACAAAATTCACAGCCATTTTACATCTACTAATTATTGATATTGGCAAGCACTTCTCCATTTCAGCTTAGTCAATTCTATCATATACTTGATTTTTTTCCACTAGTAGTAGAATTTGCTGCTGAGTTGATTGTATAACCTTATAAAATAATTTCTACTTAGCATTTACCTAAACTCACATTACTAAAATAATGCTATTTAGCATTTCCTAAAGGAAACTTAACAATTATTTTTCACCCACAAAACAGAACTCTAGCTTATTTAAGTATATTTATATATTAGCCTTGGGGTAGCCTATCTCAAGTTGAGTTCATGTCTTTGAAATAAGCATGGATCTGGATTCTACTACTGCTACAAACATTTACATTCCCATCTGGGTCTCTCTCATCATTTCTTCTTATTCTTGAATTCTAAACCTCATCAACTATTTTTCTGACTGGATCTGCCTAGGAATCCATTCCTCAGAGAGGCCCCTTGTTTTTCCTAAGAAGTTTATTAGAATTTAACCACAGGGTCTGGGAAGAGCATTATGTAACCAACCCCAGCTAATTGGTACTCAGAGTTGGGCAGAGCTCTATCCTGTGCTATTTTGGCTAGGTATACGTTGGTAGAGATTATGGTGAATTCTTTTCTCTGTGGAGCCTCTCTAGTGGATAGGGTGTACACATTTTGCTTGTTCCTGGGGCTGAAGTGATTGGCCGGCTACCTTACCTGGACTCCTTCCCTATCCCACAAAATTATTTGGTGATGATGGTGGTGATAGAGTGGCAAGAGGAGGAGAATGTAAGCGTGGGAAGGGAAAGGACAGCTTATAACAGGCTATGGCCAACACCTATTTATTGTTCTACCTTTGTTTCTTTTCACTGAGCTCAGTATATAAGAATGTCTTGACCAGTTCTAACATGGGCTTCTCCACCATTCTCTGAGATTCTTTGTGATCATATTCGATCAACATTTCTCTTTAAAAAATACCCCTCTTACTCTGCCCTTACCATTTAACTCTGTATAATACACACGCATTCTGAACATTGTGTTCATTCAACATAATTCAGTAGTTATGGTATTTTTCATTGCTGAAGAAACCAACCTGAATGCCCCAGCAAGATGCAATAGGAAAGGAGATGGGTGAGAGACAGAGTTCTCATCCCTCAGAGGATGGTATGTAGCAGGAGATAAGCAGATATTAGATGTGTTGGGCACCTGGAAGTACTGAGTATTATACTCCACAAGTTGTGAAGGGAATTAACAGGAGTGGTGACCTAGACAGGACCTGAGAGATCACAGGGTTCAATCTCTCATTCTATAGAACCCACACAGACAACCTATTGTACAGCTTTTCAGTCATAATGATAGTTTTACTACTCAGGCTTCCCATTGCTGGGATACAATACTGACATACACAATTTAAATGAGGAGAGGTTTAATTTAGCTCAGGGTTCAGAGGATGCAAACCATGGTTAACAGGCTTCAAGGCAGGAATATCATGGCAAAAGGCTTCCCAAAGCAATGCTGTATAGTTTCTGGTGGCAGGGGAGCACAGCAGGAGAACAGCACCACAGAGAAAGGGGAAAGGGAATCTATACACCACAAGGCTGTGCCTTCATGACCCACCCAGACACACCCGGAAGTGTGCTCCACCAATTACCCGAGTGGATCCCAAAGCCGATCAAGTTAACATTCCACTCTAACCACCACACCAGAGCTATGGGTCATGCTAGATGTCTGCCTAATCCTTGGAGAGAGCAGAGGAGAATCAGTTGAGGGCAGGTAAACTGGGAAAGATAGAAGGGGACTCAGGAGGGAAAACGTGGAAATGTTCTCCTTCCTAAATTCTTAGCCAAACCTGACCAGATCACAGGTGAAGGAGAGAATAATATGGCCCATGGGTACATGCAACAGCCAATTTCCAGGTTGCCAGAGTAAGTGGTAGTCACAGAATATAAAGCCTGCCCTGAAGAACTATATACTATACAAGGAGCTACTCTCTAGTAGATGTGGAAATGTGGCAGAATAAAACCAGGTCAAAATGTTTTGCTTTGGTTTGTCTTTCCGAAAACAAAACAAAACAAAAGGAAACCAAACGTCAGTTCAGTGCATGAAGAGGACTTGTGGTTTCTACGCATAAATGATCAACTCCTCCAACCTTTCAAAGTCTTCATCCACCCTTCATTAGCTGGATAAATCAATTAGTCAAAATATGTAGGAACTTTTTTTCCTCCTACTCACCTGTTCTACTAGTAAAAGCATCTTAGCAAGGCTTAATCACACTGTGGCCTTTGTATGCGCATTCAGTTGAATATAATGCCATTTCACTTCCTACTTTCTTATACAAATTTAAGCATTTGGTCAATCTTATTAATACAAGTGGTAAATTCCTAAGTTACGGTGGCTTTCAACTAAATGGAAACTTTGAATATGTTGCTGCTACAATGATTAAATTTGGTGGGAGGGTTGTAATTTATGCATCTCCAAATAACAACTATATTTTAGGACTGCTATGCTGTTTCAGATGGTCAACATCTTACATTTTCATGTTTCCAGACAGAAGCAAGAACATATACAGTGCAATCAGTGAAGCTGTATATAATGACTCCTAAGTTTGAACTAAATTCTAGCATCACTATCAGAGTCCTGACATCTGATATATTGAGAGCCCAACAAATTCACAAGCACAGGTAGTTGCACTTATACAGATGGCTTAATTAATGGAAAGTAAATAATTCATTGCCATAGTAAGTGATGTTTGGAGGAGGCCATAGGGGTTTGGAGGAGGCTAATGTTGCTGCTAATAAAGTCCTTCTCCTTTCTAAAAGATGTCCCTACCTCACTTTACCCCAGCTTCATTTCTGTTTCTTATTTCTAGGCATACCAGCCAGAAATATGATTTATTTTTCATTAACTCAACTGGGAAAACAGTTCCTTCACTTTAAGCATTTAGGCTTCAGATATATATATGTCAAACGTGTACACTTGGAAGTATCATCTTGCTTAGAGAAGCACACCCAAACACTATATCGCTTTGTGTGATTTTACTTTCTAGCTGTATGGAAAATAGTTATCCAAGCCTATTATTTCTCAACATTTCTGTCTCTACATCCTTGTAATTTACAGCACTCCTCACCACTCAGCCTAGCTGATGGGAAAATAATAAAGAAATGGTGTCTTCAACCAGACAAGGTTGGTCTTCTCTACAGTTACTTCCCAGAGGACCCAGTCTTCTCAAATGGCCCCAAAGAATCCCCAAAGTCTGTCAATTCACCCATCAACTGGGTTGTCCCTTACATTTCAGGACTTCCACTCTGCCAAAACTTATCCTTTAATTTACTCAGGACCTAGTTCTTCATGTTAAATTTTCCAAGCATTAATCTCCATGTCTGTCAAATGAGTAGCATATAAACTACCTTTATGTCCTATTATGAGGACATAATTTAGAACAGTGCCTTGGCACACAATGGACAGGAAATAAATTACAGATTTTCTTGTTGATAGTGACTAATAATTGTTTTAGATATGATTCCCTTTTGGTGAACAGTTCCCTTAAACCAGGCCTTCTGGGAGAATGATTCCCCAAGGAATGACTGCCAGTGGTATATGGTGGAAGAGATACTTTGGTATAGACAGGTATCTTTGGATGTCCATGCGCCTATGTCACATTGGCACCTGTCAACTTCTCCTGTCCATAAATTTCAACTCAGTTTCTCTGTATTATAAAGAAAATGCTTTCACATCTTGAAAACCAAAACATTAAAAGGAAAAAAGCATCTGAAGTGAAGGGGCATGTAAAACAAACCTGACTAAAAATGAACTTCTCCCAAATGCAGAATTTTCTTAGAAGCCAGAAGTATATCTAAATATTTACAGCTTTTGGTGAATGTGGCTGTTCTTCTACTCAGCTTGCTTCACCAAAGAATTTAATAAAAAATGTTCCAAGAGCTTTTACAAAAATTTTAAACCTATTTTAGTAACTGTCTGGAACAATATCAAACACAAAGAATGAAAGAGACCAAACTGAATTTGTGCATAAAATAACATAGGAAAGTTATGAATGTCAACGGGCTAAGTGTAAATGATAGGGAGACACATAAAACATGGCATCATGGAAAAAGCCGTTGGCATAGGAGCTTCAGCTTTCTCACTCGTGAAACAGTAATAAACATATTTTTTTGCCCTGGCAAAAGCACCAGGCTGCCTTTAGGAGCAAATGTAATAAGCCTAAGTAAGTATTTTGGAAACTATGAAATATAAAAGAGTGATTTTTTTAAAGTGTAATGGTCCCACCAATATCAAATAATTTCATAAGCATCTATTTACTTCCTCATAGATAAGTGGAAATTTTATTAAAGGACTCAAAATAGGATATCTATCTATCTATCTATCTATCTATCTATCTATCTATCTATCTATCATCTATTAAAACTGTACCTGAGGAAGTGAAAGCATACAGTGGAGTTATTAGATACAGACTTTTGTTTATTTTTGTCAGGGTTTTTGGACAGGGTCTTCCTATGTGGTTCAGGCTGGCCTTGAGCTCCCCTTGTAGCCCAGGCTGGTCTCAAATTTGCAACGATCCTCCTGCCTCAGCCTCCCGAGTGCTGGGATTACAGGCATGCACCACTATGCCCAGCTTTTTGGATAAAGACTTTTAAAAAAAATTTAGCTGTGGATGCTGGGGGTCAACCCCAGGGCTTCATGCATGCTAAGCAAGTGCTCTACCATTGAGCTAAAAAGACTTTAAATCAAGCCACTTTAAACATGTTTAAAGGGCTAAAGGAAACCATGTTTAAAGAATAAAAGAAGTGGTAATGATGTCTCATTTAATACACAATATCAATAAAGAGAGAAATTATGGAAAACATCAAAATAGATATTTTGAAGTTGAAAAGTAAAATAACTGAATCAACATTTGGTAGAATGGCTCAGCAGCAATTTGAGATGGCAAAGGAATCAGTGAAGGATATGTGCACTGAGATAGTGCGAAGAGAAGCAAAAACAGTGAAGAAAACTGAATACAACCTCAGACTGCTGCAGAACACCATCAAGCATATAATTGGCAACTGAGAGGAGGAGAGAAATAGGCCAAACAAATGTATGAAGACATGAGGGCTAAAAGCTTCCCCATTTTCATGAAAAACAGCAATCTACATATCAAGGAAACTTAGTAAATACCAACTATGATAAATTCAAAGAGATCCATACCTAGATATATCAAAAAATGGTTGAAAGCCAAAGACAATGAAAAAAATTGTGAAAGCCATGACAGAGGTAATTCATCACATACACGTGGTCTTTAAGAAGACTGACATCTCATTTCTCATCAGAAACCATGGAGGCCAGAAGGCAGTGAGATGATACATTTAAAATACTGAATAAAAAACCCTGTTAAGCGAGAATTCTTTATGCAGCAAATATAGCTTTCAAAAATGAAGAGCGGGCTGAGGGTTTAGCTCAGTGATACTATACTTGCCTAATATGCGTTAGGCCTTGGGTTCAATACCCAGCACTACACACACACAAAAAGTCAATGGAAAAATGAGTCATTAGTGAAATGCAACTCAAACCCACAATGAGACACGATTTCACAGACACTAAGGTGGTTGTAAAAAGAATTATTAAATATGGAAAGTATGTAAAATGGTAAAACCACTATGAATAATAGCTTAGTTCTTCTTCAGTCACTTAAGCATATCAGATGATCCAGCAATTCTATGCCTATGTATGTATCCAAAATAATTCAAGTAATAGTTCAAAAAGATATTTGTACACCAGTGCTCGTAATAGCATATACCTAAGAGCCGAAAGGTAGAACTAGTCCAAATGTTCCTGAAGAGATGAATGGATAAACAAAAAGCAGTATTTCTGTACAACAGAACATTATTTAGGCATAAAAGGGATTAAATTCTGATACATGCTACAACATGAAAACATTATGCTTAAAAAGAAAGCCAAGCATTAAAAAAACCCACGCATTATACAATGTCATTTATATGAAATGTCCAGAATAGGTAAATCCATATAAACATACTATAGATTAGTCGTTTACAAGATCTGGGAGAAGGAGAAAGGGCGAGTAAATAATGAATAAAATATTGGACAGTTATGTTTAAGTAGAGGAATTAAACTTACCCTTACCATTAATGTAAGAACAGCAGCTGTATGAATGACTCTGGGTACCTAGCTGGGAATGTGGCATATGATGTTCTTATATTTCTGAAATTTCAATCATATTTCCAGCTTTCTCTTACAGAAGAAATATTACCATCCCACATTTGTGGAACACAACTATACTCATCCAAACTAATGTTGCTGTCTATCTGTCTGTCTGTCTGATAGGTACAAATTCAACAGAAGTCCACTTCCTTACCCTGGTGAGGTGATTCAAAGGTTTATGTTTCATTCCACAGGTCTCTCAGACCAATGCATATGATGTTTTGGGGCTTGATGTTACAAAACCAGAAAAATAATCAACTGTACCCATTCAAAATACGTAAACAAATGATTCTGTGGGCAGTTGCTCTATGGGAAAAATGGAAATGCCTCTCTGGGCTGTGGGCAATGTAGGAGTACATTGCTTACTACAAGTACTGAATTTACCAAGTAATTAATTCCCTTTGTAAAAAGCACCCTCCAAGGCCTCTTGTATGCACTACTCTCTGACATTAGTAGATTACACGAGGAGCCTGGAGTCTGGGACTGAGAGAAAATATTGTTTAACTAGCTTGACTTTTAGTGTCCTGCCTTACCATCTATAAATCCACACTTATTTCTGTTGTTTACAGCCTCTCCATTTGTACGCCATTGTTTAGCTACCCTAAAATAATTAGACAATACCTATCTCAGTATTTGCATTCATAAACCAGTGGGGTTGTTCTGCTTTTTCCCAAGAAACTATCAAAAACCAAATGCCTCACATTAACTGTGCCTATGTGCTAAGAATATCTGAAAAGAACCCTGACATAAATGACTGGTTGAAATCAAGACTGTCATCCTTATTCATAGATTTTTGATGGATTTAAAGCTGGTTAATGGCATACAGCCTTAAATATACAGATACCAATATGTTAATTGGATATGAACATTACCAAAGATGCCTCTTTTTCTTAGACAACACAACATAAATTTTGTTTCCACTATACTCTAGCCAGCCTTTCTTATCAAGTCATATTTTCTGGTTTTAATTTAGTTCCATAGTCTATGTATCATTAATAAGTGGGGCATATCATACAGTGTACCTATGAAGCCAGATAATTCACAATAAAAATTCCCTTCAGAATCTGCTGCGGGCATCCAAACAAATCAAAGCTACTAAGTAATTCCAGTAGATATACTTGACCTAATTGCTATGTTTACACATAAAACAAAATGTTACATTACAGTTCACTACACATTCTTACATACTGTGAACACTGATTTATTTCAGGTTTTAAATCCCATGCCCAGCCTACGAATTGTATTACTTATGAGAAATCACATTCTGGCATTCAAATAAAACCCCTGTTATTTGCTTGTCCAATAAATTGCAAACAAATTTGACCTGGAGTCACAGATATACTGGGCCTCCATGGATCATTTTCTTGTGAGGCAGCGCAGTGTGTTAGAAGGAGCATGAGACAGGCAGTCAGGTCTTTTCAGCTCTTTCACTTTTTGAGTCTTGGGGAGTATTTCTTTGTCTCTCTGGGCCTTGGCTTCCTCTTACTTGTAAGAAGGGAGTGGGACTACATGAAAGGTAAGTCTTCCACAGCTCTGACAGTCTATGATTTTTTTTAAATTACTGAGGAGAGGAAAAGGGAAATTATTTTGGAATGATTTTTTTGAGTGTGAAAAAGAGTTATTCAGAGGCTTTTATGGTGGGGGGATGTAACGTAAGGAAATCTGATCAGAATTTCAGGTTCAACACAGTAAGAAATACTTGCTAATCAAATGTTAATAAAGTGCTTACAGGCTTCAAGTCTGGAAAAGTCATTTTAAACACTTAGAAAAACAATTGGGAATGTCAGCTGTTTTTTCACTTGCTCCTAGAGGAAATTCTTGGCGTTTAACCATGACATCCTCCTTTAATTCAACTGCAGTGCATTTGAACCTACTAGCAACGTCTCGTTTTGAATTACACATGAAGACATTCAACCCTGAGAATTATCTTTCCTTTGATCTGAATTTTGTCCATCCAAATTTTTCAGGAGAGTGATACAGTTCTTATTGGAAATGTCTGCGATCTGTACCTGAATGGCTGACTTCATGAAATCGGGACACTCTATCATCAGAGAGTGAAGATTGTTCCTTCTAAGAGTAACTTCTAAATTTGATGACCTCCTCCCTCAGCTGCCAAGATGCTGGGCTGACTTTGCAAACAGGCAGAAGAATTGGCTGTTGACAAGCATAGATCTGAGAGGTGATGGGTGGCCCTGTGCCCCAAACCGTGTCCTTCTTAAGCCCTTGCAAGATTGACTTTCTATCTTTAGAGACACATTCCTTTGGGATCAACATTGATCACTCCAGGTGTCTCCTTGAAATCAAATGTCTACTATGGAGGTAAAACCTTAAATCACCAACAGTTTATAGTAATACTTCCTAAAATGCATTCCTTAACACATTCTGCCAGTCCCATATAAATATTGGCAGAAGAGATCCATGTTTAAGTAAGCTGGGAAGATAGCTTACACTCTTGTTCCTTCACTGGGAGTCACAATGCAATTTGCATATGAAGGTTCTGAGAAGTCTTGCTGTAAACAAACTAATTTTGTTTACTGTTTCCTTATTTGAATATATGTAACATAACTTTAAAAATGAATTATGATAAAATACATATAACATAAAATTTACCACCTTAATAACTTTCAACATAGAGTTCAGTGGTATTAATTATATTCACATTGCTGCACAACCAATCTCTGGAGCTTTTTTCATCTTGCAAAACTAAAACCATATACCCATTAAGCAATAACGGCACTTCCTCACCACAGTCCCTGGCAATCACCATTCCACTTTATGTGTCTGTGAATTTGACTCTCTTAGACATGTCATACATTATTTTTTTTCTTATGTGACTGACGTATATTACTTGGTATACTCTCTCTAAAGTTCACTCATTTTGTAGGTTGCAATAGAATTTTAAGAGCTGAATTATTCTCCATTGAATGCATACAGCACACTTTGTTTGTCTATTCATCTGCTGAGGGACACCTGAGTTGTTTCTATTTTTTGGCTGCATGAATTATGCTCCCATGAATATGGGCATGCAAATGTCTCTGGATGTCTTTGCTTTCAATTCTTTTGGATATATAACCAAAAATGGGATCCTTAGGTCATACGATTTTTTTTTTTCAGTGCTGGGGATTCCCAGGATCTCACACATGTTAGGCAAGTGCTCTGCCAAGAAGCTACTCCCCCAGCCTTTTTATTTTTGTGGTACTGAGGACTGAAACCAGGGCCTTCACACTGAGCTACAGTGGTACCCTTGGTTCACAAACTCAAGTCTCTCCACCATTCTGGTTGCAAACCGAACTGATGAGAACCGAATCCAATTTGCCCATAAAGTTAACACTGAATCTAAACATTTGATTCAGTTCTTGTCTGATTTAGTGTGCAACTAGAATTTTGGAAACAATCAAGTTTGTGAACAGAGGTACCACAGTATATCCCTAGTCCTTTAAAATTTTGTTTCATTTATTTATTTTTAAAATTTTGAGATACGATCTCACTAAGTTCCCCAGGCTGGGCTTGAACTTGGTGATTCTCCTGCCTCCATCTTCCAGAGTTCTGGAATTACAGGCAGGCACCGCCACACCTGGCTTTAAGCCCTGTTTTTAATTTTTTGGGGAAGTGCCTGAGCACCTTCCACAGGGGGTACAGCATTTTACAGTCACACTAATGGTACACAGGAGTTCTAACTTTCCACATTCTTCACCAAACACTTGCCACTGTGTTTTTAACAGTAGCCACCCTAGTGGGTGTGAGTACAGTGGTTTTAATTTGCATTTCCCTAATGATTAATAATCTTGAGTATTTTTTTATATACTTGTTGGAGAAGCAATTTTACCAATAAAAGTTCTGTGATGCATGCTTTAGACCACACTGCCAGGGAAATGCATGGTAATGGCTTTTCAGGATAGAGCAGTTTTTGTTTATTTTATGAATAATTAATATTTACTATTTTAAAAGAAACATGATATATTCGTAGTAAGTATGTGCTTATCTCTGGGTAGTAGGATGAGGGGTGGATTGATTCTTATCTATAAGAAGTATAAGTATGTGCTTATCTCTGGGTAGTAGGATGAGCGGTGGATTTTTACTTATCTATAATTCTAGATTTCTGTAATGAACATAAGTTATTTAATTTCAGAATTTTAACGTAAATGATGCATGGATGGGTGGATGGATGGCTGGCTGGCTGGCTGGCTGGATGGCTGGATGGCTGGATGAATGTACCCACTGATTTATGAACAGATACATAGCTCAATACTTTCTAGTTGCTTTGGCCATAGTACTCAGTTTGCAAAAATTCTTTCGTCACATTTCTTACTGTTTTGTGCTCAGTTTAGTAGTTGTTTAGGTTCTGCCTTACATTAATTTGTAATTGTTCTTTCTGTGTAAATCTCTATTGCCCCATATGTTACAAGGTACTGTGTTTTATATTTCTCTTGTGCGCCTCAAATAATAATCATACTTGCCAACCCTAACCATAGTGCATCATCTAACAAAGGGTGCATGTGTGCATGCACATGCAGTACTGAGTGTGTGTGAGCAATCTGGAGTTTTCATATGGATATTAAACACTGAAATCCTCTCACATTTCCAATCACTTAGGAAGATAAACACCAAATGAGCCAGGTGTGTGGGTACAGGCCTATAATCCCAGCACTCTGAGAGGCTAGGGCACAAAGATCACAAGTTCAAGGTCAGTCTGGGAAACTTAGAGATTTAGGGAGACCCTGTTTCAATATAAACAAAATGTGAAAGGAGTTGGGGATGTAACTCAGTGTAAAAGCCCAAGGTTCAATCTGTAATACTGCAAGAAAAAAAAAATGTGCCTGAATGACCTAAAGCTGTTAAACACCTACCTTGTCTAATAAGACTTTCTTAAAACCTTATGGGTAAGGCTAGGCATGGTGGCACATGCCTATAATCCCAGCACTTAGGAGGCTGAGGCAGGAGCATCACTGAGAGTCTGAGGCCAGCCTTGGCTACATAAGGAGACCCTGTCTCCAAAACAAAGCAAAACAACCCCATACGGGTTAAAAAAAAAAAAAAAAAAAAAAAAAAAAAAAAGCAGTAAGAATCACTTCTCCAGTGGTAAATATATCCATATTCTAATTTCTCCATTTAATGGTTTCAAGATATTTTGACCTACAATTCAACATTTTGTCAATTAAACATTGTTTGGTTGTTTTTATATGAACTGCATTGTTCCTAAAATAATCTGCAATCAAAATATGCCATCACATCTATTAGATTTCCTTTTCTCAGCAGATGTTCTGAGTCCTCATTGTTCCCAGATTACAATCAGGTTGTCCATAACAGAGAGCCAGACATCTGGGCCAAGGGAAAATGGGCAAAGCCATTTACTCAGGTGAGGGAGGAAACACTTGCTGAAAGCTTGCCCTGCAGCCATTCTCACACACAACATCCTGAAGGTGCTGGTTTGGGCTTTGTGGGAGTTCTAACTCATGGTACCTTAAATCTTAAAGCATGACTTTCATCATAGGGCATTTGGAGATCTAAGTTCAAGACTCAGCTCTACTAATTTATCAACCAATCATCTTTGCACAAATTACTTCACCAGTTAAGAGTCTCATGTGCAAAAAGTAGGTAATAAAAGTAATGCATCCTGTGGAGTAACTGAAGATTCAGTGAGATAATGCATAGGAAAGCACTTTATAACATTTCACCAAGAGCAGCTGAAGATATCTTTACCTCTGCTTTTGAACAGAGAAATTCTAGTCCTGCTCCAGTAAGAAGACTAGCAGTGTCCTTGGAGAGTCTATCTTGCCCAGTGAATTACTGTGGGCCATTTCAATCCTTTACTTGTTCAAGTCATAACAAATAAAACTTTCTAAAATAATTAAAAATTAAGCAAAGGCCAATTAATACTCCTTAGAAGGGAGCTCAACAAATCTTCTGGCATAGCCACATTCTTTCCATATTTATCCCCCTAATTAGAAAATATCCATAAGAACTATTTTAATAGCCATTTCATCAAAGGATATATACAAATGGTCAATAGCACATGAAGAGATACTTAACATTAGCACTCACTAGGGACATGTAAATTAAAAGCACAGTGAGATACCAATACATCCACAAGACTGTCAATGTAATCAACAAACGACAACACCATGTGTAAAATACGATAAGATAAAAGAGAACCTTATGTTGTTGGTGAAAGAATAAGATGGTATTCAGTTTCTCAATAAGTTAAATGCCTATTTATCATAAAACCTAGGCATTATACTCCTAGAAATCTACCCCAATGAAACAAAAACATATCTACATGAAACTTACATATGAATTTTTTAGTAGCATTATTCACATTAGTCCAAATTGGGAAAGAATCTAAATGTTAACCAATTGGTGGATGGATGAACAAAATGTGGTATATCCATATAATGGAATACTGTTTAGCAATAAAAAGAACAAGGTACAGATATAACATAATCAACCTCAGAGTCATTATGCTAAATGAAAAGAGTGAGACATAAAAGACCCCATCCTGTGTAATTCAATTTATATGAGCTATTTGGAAAAGGAAAATGTATAATAGGAACACAAGTAGATTGGCGGTTGTCTGGAGCTAGGGTAGGAACGCAGAGTGACTGAACAGAGGCATGAGGAAACTTGTTGGGGTGGTAGAAATGTTGCAAATTGGATTGGGGAAATAGTTTCACACCTTTATAAATTCAGTAAAATTCTTTGTACTGTACATTTATAATGAGTGACTTTTATAAAATGTAAATTATACCTCAATACAGTAATGTAAAACATCTTCGACCAAAAGGGAGAAATTATGCTAGTCAATGTGACAAGTGAAGAACTCAAGCTTGGATTAAATTATCTGCCCTTGGAGTCAAAATCCAGTGAGAAGCTAGCTAGCCACCAGTGTCTCACCACACTCCTTCCTTACCCTAGTATTCAAGCACCTGTAACCATGCCACTAGCCTACAGACACATTAACTAGGTGAAATTCAAACTGACACTTTTAAAAATTCAATTACTACTCTCTTGAAATCTCTTTTCCATTTCCACAATTCTCATTTTTCTTAATATATATATTATTTTATTGTGTCCCACAGGAAATCTATTTAAACTTTTTTCTATACTATGCTTGAGTTATTTCTTCTGTCTTTCACCTAATTTCACACTCAGGGCTCCTACACCCCAAACTTATAACCATGCATCTACACTGGTGTATGAGACCCCTCAGACGAGTAGACTACTCCCGTTGCGAAATTAGTCACTTCCAACATTTCCAATGTATACTTGCTTTTCTATCGGTGGCAAAATACTGTTATTTATCCAACAACACAGAAAGGACAAGACAGCGAAAATGGACTAGTTAGAGAAGTTCTTTTGAACTGTACTGCGAGGCCTGGAGGTCTCCTGGGGTACAGCCAAAGGCAGAAGCAGCTAAATAGTGACACGTTTGGCATCTACAGTACAGTGCAACCAGATGACACGTTAGGGAAGTCTGTTTTAGAAAAGTCTGTTTCTATTTTTTAAGACACAATTCACATTTTAAAAATTTGTTCCTGAGCTTCAGGTTTCAAAAACAAATGAATGCCCTAAGAACTCTGGTCAATGTTTAAAATATACCTAAGAACATATGCCAGACTATTGATCAATGCACAATCAACACACTCATCGAGCTAACTGTGTGCTGTGAAGAGTGAAGGAGACCTGGATTCATATCTCTCTTTGTATCCTGTATTTGCTAGAAGTGAGACCTTAGGCAGAGACCCGAACCTCACTGACTCTTAGTTTTCTGCACCATAAAATAAGGAGAGCAGCTACAGCTACCTCACAGGCTCATGGGAATTAAGGGCGTTTTTGTATATAAAAAGCACTTTGTAAACAGCAAAGACCCATACAAATAGAAGCCATCTACCTTCTAGCAAATCCCCAAATTCCTTATATGTTATTCTGAATGTTAGGCCACCCTCCACTATTACTTTAAAAAAACATTCTGTTTTCATTTCCCTATCTCTAATGGGCCTTGTTGACCCTTGGCATACCTGGCTCTGCAAATGGCCATTGCTTACTCTGCTGTACACATTAACGATTATTCTGAACAGTGCTTGGATCTGTTTCCTACACTTACACTTCCTGGCTTGTGAAAGAAAAAAAAAACGCTGTTGATCCAACATTTCTATAGCATACTTCTCCCAAAGGGTTTCCACATGCATTGCCCGCTGGGTGAAATGTGATTGCTGTTTAATAGCACATAGCAACACTATACAACAGTTGAAGACAGGATGCTAGACAGGCAATATTGTATGCAGCTGAAAGGACAAGGGAAGCCAATGTCAACAGATGCAGTTACCAGATGTGAACTTTGGCCAACGAGGTCAAGGCAAATACTCTTTTAAGAAGTGCCACAAGATCTTTAATGCCCCAAAGTCACTGCAGTATTGGCATCACATCTTACTCCAAACGGAATCCTTTGGAGCCCTGACCCTTGGCTGTTGGTTGTTATTGATCTAGTTTTGAGGTGAGTGAATGTGTCTCAGATGGCTTCACTAGTACATCTCCCCGAAGACAGGCTCACTGGAAAACTTTTTAAATAAGAACTTGGCATTATTTGAGGGTGATTAACTGGATGATAGCTGAAGTGGATATGGACATAAGCTGCAATTTAACACTCCTTCCCCATGAGGCTACCCTTTCCCCTCCTTAACAGAGTTGGGAGTGGGAAGAGCAATTGTTCTCCCAGCCCACACAGACTTGGAATGAGCCAGTTGTCCTTATTTTGTTCTCACTCTGACACTTACTTCCTTTTCAATACAGGACAGGTGCACTAGTCCTTGTAGTATAGGGTAATGGAAATGAACTGGGAAAATGACTCTTCACCAGTCAGATTCAAAAAAAGATTTAGGCAGTTCTCTTGTAGTAAAACTACATACTCCCTTGACTGCCCCTCTAAGGCCATCCGTGGGAACTTGTATAATACTGTCCAGAAGGAAACTACTGCAAGCAACGCTGATTCACCCAATCACTATCGTTTCCATCTATGAGATTCTTACAGGCCAAATAATAAGTATGTGTAAGCACCTGGCTCTCAAAATGAGTCATTATTAAATGTTTTAGTTGAAACACTTTGCAGTGCTGCAGGAAGTGTCAAGTAGTTATGTGTTTATACACCATGAGAAGGGATTTTTGCCCCCTAGGGAGTCTATATGGGGGTCAGAGAAACATCCTTTTGTCACACTTTGCAAAAGCAAAGAAAATTTGGTCTGCTTGCTTATTCTATTTTGTTCCACAAGCTGTTACTTAGCAAGATGTGCACAGGTCTTTTATTTACTATAAAGCAGGAGAAAAACCAATTATTTGGGATTTATTATCAGTTAATTTTCTTATTTTCCAGACTAAAGATGAGTTGCTTATCTGCCAGTCCTTCCTCCTCTGTCCCTGTCCTTCCCAGCCACTAACGTTGATGAATGAAGTTTACTCACGGTTTGTGGCAGTATTTGTCTAGGAACGGTGTAACCCTTGGGGGAGGGTGCCAAGGCTTCAGTCGGCTTCACAGATGATAAATCACCAATCACGTGTCTTGTGCTTCCCTGCATCCATCCCCTGGCTGTGCCCATGTCTATTACATTACTTCTTTAACTCTGTTTAGCAAAGTATATGAATGCCTTGCTTCTAATTTAGTTGTAGATCCCTGGAAAGCAGATGCGGGGTGCTAATACTGTTTCCCAATGGAAGTGGCTTGCAGGGAATGATACGACACGCCTCAGAAATTTTTTTTTTTTTTTTGCAGTGCTTGTGATGAACTCAGGACCTTGTTCGTGCCCGGCATGTGCTGTAACACTGTGATACAGCCCCAGCCTTTCTTCAGACTTTTAATGAAAATTCTGTGTTCTAGCTTTTCTCTCTAGCTTCTGACGCAAATGAGTAACTGCCCAGTGTACTTCCACTTGACTTTCCCAGCTTTGGCTCTCACCGTTCTCTCCACACCCCTTCACTAATCAACATTCTCCACCGAATTACATGTGCAGATACTACACGCAGTTTCTCACCTCTGTGCTTTTGCCCGCGATGTCCTTTCAGCCTCCAGTGATCTCTCCTGTTAGCATTCTATTTATCCTCCAGGAGCCATCTCATATATCATTTCCTCCAAGAATTCCTCCCCAATTCCTGCAGCTGAATCTAATCATTTCATCTGCGCTCCCACAACACTTTGGAACTGTCTTAAATCTCAATCACATTCTGCCTTGTATTATAATTATTTGTGTCTATGTCTGTCTCCTCTACGAGGCCAAAGGCTTTTTGACGGTGGGACGGTGTCTGATTCATTTTCATGCCTCTCCAGTTTCCCAGGGCCTAGCAGAGTGCCTCGCACTCAGTGGCCAAATAAACAATAAACATTTAGAGTCAGAGCTCGAGCACTGTGTTGATTTATTGAACTGTCTGTATGTCTTTTAGCTGTTAATCAAGGAGCTTGGCACAGACCACAAACTCAATACAGAACACAGAACATCTGTGTAGGAGTAACTCCAAAGATTTTTAAATGTCAAATTTTTGGAAATTGGTTGAAATTCTTTTGCTTGCATGAAATCTTTGTAGGCCTAGGAGTTAAGGGGGAAAAAAAATCTAAATCACTGACTTACCTCCAAGAGTTTTAGCCACAGAACATTTTGCAGACCATTAAGAATGAGGGCTTCTGTTTAGGCAGTACTGGTTAATTTCTAACACAGAAAGTTATTTCTGGCCATAGTGTTAGTGGGTAGATTATTTTTTGCCTTTCTCGGTGGCGTCATGCCTTGGACAAACACTTCTTTCAGAGAATCTGCCTTTCCGAGGGGCTCAAACACAGGAATTTCTGCCCCAGTGAAATATGACAATCCCCCCACCACTCCAGCCAGTCTGTCACAGGCCAGATTCAGGGCTTCCCTGCAGAATGCTCTTGCTTCTGCCACTAAAAACGCCAAATAAATTACCTTTAATCCTTCTCTAGAAAAAGCTTGGGGGAAAGCACCTTGGAACATACTCCTCTGATACCACATAAACACATCTGAAAATGGTTCCCATGTCAGAAACAATAAATCAGTGGCATGCTAGGTGTCAATTTGTGGTGTATGTGTGGGGGTTTTTTGTTTTCTGAATCCTAGACAGCTTGGAATCTATGCCATTGATATTCCAGCATGCAAGTTATTATCATGACTAACACAAACAGAATTACCTGCTATTACATTCCAGGTATGTTTACGTATTTATTTCCCTGTCTAACCTGCTTCCTCCCTCCAGCTGTCTTGGTGAGGGGGAAATGGGGATTGCCCCCCCTCCGCAGCATTTTCTCTAACAACTGTGATGTCAAATGCAATTATTTGTGGAGGAATCTGCTGTATGCATGGATGAAAGGGACACATGCAAATCCTCAACAAGAAAGGGAAATACCAGCTATCGGGAACTATGTCCCAAAAGCATGCAGCTCTGGCAGCCTCTACTGAAGGCCCCCTGTGCAGATATTAACAAGCTGAACACAATATGACTTTAGGAATGCAAAAGAAAAAACTGTTTAACATTTGAAAAATCTCCTCCTCAATCTGAGGTCAACCCAGCTAATAAAAAAGCTTCAAAAACTTCTGAAAAACCATGAATAAGCCCCAGATGTTCCCGTTCTCAGCTGAACTTTCCACCAAGTTATTTCATACCCTCTATTTTTCACAAGTAGAACTATTTCAACCTCTTGTGCTGTGTCCTATCTCTTTCCAAAGAAAATTGCCTCCAGCCAAATTCCTTCTCCCACCCACAGTAACTAATTGTCCATACTGTTATTCATCTCCTTTTCTGAAGAAGAATTAAATTGGCAAGACCCCTTAGTGCAAGGGTGGGGACCTTTTTTCTATCTGGGGCCACTGACCCACAGGGGGAAAAAATCAATTGGGGGCCACACACAAGTAAGAAGCTTCTTGATTTAGTTTAGTTTTTGTTTGTTTGTTTTTGTGGAATAAAGAAACCTTCATCTCATGATTAAAAAGAAAACAGGCAAATCTAAAACTCCATTCACAAGACATGATAAATAATAATAATAAAAAAGAAATGCTTTTAGGTCTATGTTACGCCAGATTTGGGAAATGAGGTGGTGGTTAAAAGAAAAGATGGAAAGAGGGAGACAGAGAGGGAGAGGGAGAGAGGTAGAGGACTGGAGGGAGGGGAGAGGAGGAGGGAGCAGGGAGGGAGGGAGGGAGAGAGATATATTATAAAAAGAAGTAAAAGAAATAGAAATGACAGAAACAAAAAGAGCAAGGGATAAAGGAGACAAGGTGAAAACTGGACACCAAGAAACAGAGAAAGGGGCAAACACTGAGAAATCCTTGGCAAGCTTCCTAGTTCATGTGTAAGTTGCAGTAAACAGCTTGTTCCAACCTTGGCCCTCCCTGGATTGTGGGCATTAGAGTAGGCTATCACTGCCCTTTGAAATCCTTATTAGCTTTCTAACAGTTTAGGAAAAGTTCTTTCTGTGCTGAGAAACAGCTGGTCTGCTTTGATTTTCAAACTTCAAAGCCATTTTTTGAAATAAAGGTTATTTTCTGAAGAATGTCTACAGATTTTACATGTGTGTAAAGGAATGACTGAAAGTCTCTGATGCGGCAAAGCTGTCCGATGGCCTTACCTTTGGCCTTTGAGAGATTAGGGCTGTCTTACTCCTTAGAGGCCGCATGTTACATTTGGGATCAGCATTTATTTCATTGGCTTGGGTTTTCTTCCTCTCAAATCAAACTCAGTTTGGGGTTTAGTTGGATCCTAGTATAGTAGACAATATAAAGTGTCACATGCACATCTCTAAGTTAAGAGAAAACAGACCAGCATTCACAGCTCTTTGATGACCCTTCTTTTCCCACTGAAAGCTGAACTTCGGAATGTCTGCCTCGCAACTAAGAGAGAAATTAGTTTCAAGTTGCGGGACAGATTTTAGAGCTATGTACATGTGTTACTGTACCTTGTTCCCAGAGCATTTGGGGTTACATTTTGCTGGGGGCATATGAAGGGAAACAAAACGGAATAGGAAAAATGTGTGGAGAGGGGAAACAAAATAATGAAGGTTAGAAAATCAGGAAGGCAAACGCATGTAAGGACAGACTAAAATCATTGGCCTCTTGAGTCTGATAAGATGAAGGCTGGAGGAAAACCTAAGAGAAATGCATACAACTGTATTGGGTACAGTAACTGTAGATCCTAGAACACTGGAGTCAGGGGCTAGCTCCTTAAACCTGAAAGAGATGATTTTAAATTGGAAGAAGAGAGGCCCTAATTTGCCTATCAAATACTAAATTTAAGGTACTCATTTCCCTAAAGGGTGGGGCAGGCAAAATATAGAAATAAATTCCAAAATATGTGGGTCAGTTTGTGAACGATGGATTCATATTGGGTTATTCAGGGAAGCTCATATGCTTAGGGGCCACCTCTACCTGCACACATGTCTCTCTGTTTGCCTGTAAGCAAGCAGTCCTAGGTGGTGTGGGTCATGGGGCGCTCCCTGGGATCATTTCTCTAAAAGGCTGTGGTGCTGCTTTCAGAATTAATAAGGTGATGATGCCTGGGCTATTTGACCAGGACAGATGATATTCCTGCCACCTCCTCTCAGGGGTTAGTTATGTTTGAGCCAGCCAATAGAGCAGGGGACAGCTCAGCTGGCTTCTGGGGGTCTTTGGTTGGCACCTGGATGGTCTGAATGCTGTATCTGTCCTCATCTACTTCAAAATTCGTGTTTGTTTTAAATGCAAACACATTTACTGTCTTTTATGATGTGGAAATGTTTAAAAAACATTTGATAGAGTACAGAGAGTTAGAATAAAGAAAATGAAAATTACCGTAATACTGCTAACATTTTGACACACATTCTTAGAGACTTTTTTTTTCCATACACATATACACACATGTGTTTATTTTTTGGATTGAACTTCAATATTGTCTCATGGTCTGCTTTTATACTTAGCAATATAGACTGGATATTTCTTAATTACAACAGTGTTTTCCAAAATAATTTTTAATTTCTACAGACTCCTCCACTGTATGGAAGCAGGATAGTTCACATAACAAGTCTCCAATTGATAGGTATTTGGATTGTTTGCAATTTTTTGCTACTCAAACAATACCACTGAAACATCCTTATGCAGGCATCTTTGTGGATTATCATACTCTTTCTTTGGAAGAAAACGCTAGACGTGGAGCTGCTAGTCCCAGGTTACTTCAAGTGACCTAGACAATGGCACTGTCATAATGGTGCTTATTCCTTCAGCAGAGTAAGAGAAATATCATGGAATTTTAAGTAAAAAGATGTGGTTTCAAGTTCAAGTCTAATCGTTTAGTCACATATAACATGAATGTTGGCTTTCTCACCTATAAAAGAGAATATTAACAACAACTACCCCATAGGATAGTCATGAAAATAAATATGGTAATATAAAGAAAGCATTTACATTAATGGGCCTCAAAAATTTTTAAATGCTTAAGTGCAGGTTTTCATATTAACAGCTTTGTGTTGTTAAGAACATAGAGGCACCTTTGGAGTAGGTCCAGTCTCCGAGATGTTCCACACACAGAGTGGGACTCCCAAATCTCTGAGGGCATGCCATCATCGAGAAAACTACTCCTGAATGATCAGTCCTGATCCAGCTGTCTCAAGCGGCAGGAGGGTCTCTCAGTCTAGTAGACATATGGCGATCACACATGTAGTGGCATTTGCCTCCCCAAACTCTCTGTGCTGCCTAGCATTCACCTGGTGATGGTTTGCTATTGTCTGCTGGCCGGGGAGGAGAGTTGATAGTATTCTTTTCCTCGTTGGGCCCTCTATAAATACACTCAAGTTGCGTGGGACTAAATTGAACACTCTGGTGAGAAACCGACTTTCTCAGGAAGAAAGAGATCAGTTGCATTACAACACAACTTGCAATTCCTTATCAAACTTTGGGTGCTTTCGCTTTAGGAGAAAAAAAACTGCCAATTCATCATTGGCAATCAAAGGCATTTATAGATTATGGTTTTTTTTTTAAACCTACAAGGGAGCACATAGCAAACATGGTGCTCTTTATGGTTGTGAGACATTCAGCCAAGTACGGGGATTCAGAAGCACTTGATAAATGCCACTTGGTGTTGATCACCGTCTTTCTCCAGGTCATTTTTTTTTTTTTTTTTTACTATTTTCCATTAAACAGAGAGTCAGGAAGAGGCCAGAAGGGAAAAAATCAACTTATAATAGAAATTCTTCAATTCTGTGGAAGATGAGGGTGGATGGGCACGAAGAAAAGAGTAAGAAACTGTGGCAAAAGCAGCATCCCTGCCAGAGAAGGTGGCACGGAATAAGTGGAAGTCAAACAAAGATGGGACTTGTAAAAGGAAGGCAACCCTTCTTTTTGTGCCAGAAGGAAAAAGCTGCATGAAAAAAGGTGTTTGGGGATCAACACAGAAGAAACTATATATATAAAGTAAAATATAAACAGAAGTCATGGTGGAGACTAGTGCTATAAGAAAACAAAGATTAAAAGAAAAAAGAAAAAAAGATTATAGGTCCTTAGAAGCCAAGGGCAGTAATTATCTTATTGATTTTTCCAGTCCCTGCATTCAACACAGGACTGATGGTGAATTAAGTAGGCTTGGGCTAACGCAATGGCAGAAGGACAGAAAAGGTCTCAGACAGAGAATGTTACAGAGAATGAGCAGAAAGCACTTGGTGACTGGCTGCAGGGAACAGTTCAGGAATACTGGTATCTTCAGGGAAGTGATACACTGAAATAAGTGGGACACAGTAGGTCCAGGGAATGTGGTGAAAATAAAGACAACTATACACTAATCTATCTTTCTTCCCAGGGACAAGCATGAGAAATCTGTGCAGTAAGGACAGGTGTGCAAAAGATTTTGATCACTTTCATAACCTACAAATAAGAAAGTTTTCTAATGCCTAGTTACCTACACCTGAGACATGAATCACCACAGGACTCCAAGACCCAGGAAGACTGGAGTCTAGAAATAAAATAGGCACTTGAATTACTGTTTCATCTCAACTGTTCAAGTCCCAACAAGCTGAGCTTGGCATTGGAAGGAGGTAGCCAAGAAAATGAAAGTTCTTATTACTCAGGCTTTGACAGATAAAGTAAGTTTTCCATCTTTGCTCAGTACCATATTTTAAAGCAATAAAATAGGCAGAGCAGGAGGGAGTAAGCCATAGCCTGGGGTCTTTATAAAAAAGAATTACATTGGATAAGAGCCACAACATAGCTACGAAGTAAAGGTCACAAATAGACATGATAGGAAGAAACTACATGGATTTTCCATCGTCTATCAAGTTGTGGAGAGTATGAATTAGCGGAACGAGGAATCATGCATAAGACGTGATCTATTCTTCTATATTTCTGAAGTGAGCAGAGGCTCTTCAAAATCACTGTTTTTGAAAGACTCCAAATATTCTGTACACTTTTTAAAGGCAAAACATCAATGGAATATTTTATATAGTTTTTGTTTGTTTATTTTGCAGCGCTGGGTTTTGAACTCAGGCCCTTCCCACTGAGTTACATACATCTCCAGGCCTTTTTGTATTTTTTATTTTGCATAAGGTTTGCTAAATAGCTAAGTTGTCCGCGGTGGGTTCAAACTTGTGATCCCCTTGCTTCAGCTTCCCAGAATGCCAACATACCCAGCCAATTTATATAATTTTTAATGGTTCACAGGATCCCCCTAGCTTTTGCTTTCTCTCTGGACATACACTACATTTTCTCTTCCACATTTATATCTGTCCCATGTGGACAATACTTTCATCCCATCCCAGTAGGCCTGAAAGACTCAACTCACATCAATGTTACTCTAAGTCCAAAACACCACCTAAATATCATTAACTCAAAACTCCCAGACTTCATTATACTAAATCAAGTGTGGGTGGGATTATGGGAACAATTCCCCTCCATTTGTGTACTTATGAAAGCAGAAAACCAGCTGTCCACTTTTCAAATATACTGGGGCAGGCTTAGGACAACAGCTATCGATATTGTGTCCTAAGCAAGGGGGAAATCAGAACACAGTCTTTCATTCGATCATGCAGTCAATACATTTGGTTACTTCCTATGTGCCAGCCACTATTCTAAGAGCAGAAGTCATAGGCTGTAAACTAGCTCCTATGCTGTCTAACTGAAATAGTTTGCTGGCCTTCCCAGCACCTGCTCTGACCAGCTAAAAGGGCACAAGTGTACAAAGGAGGGAAGAAGCAGAAGCCAGTGCCAGCCAGGGCACTGTGGTGAAAGATCGGGTCAGTTCATTGTCAGAACGTGCTCAGATAGAACTAACAAATGGGGTCCTATCATAAAGTGTATAAAGTTCCTACAGACTGTTGCAGGAAAACAGCACAAACTACAAGTAGCTGCCACAATTAGAAAAACATGGGCATTAATAACAAATAGGGAAATGTGTTGTAAGAAGGTATGGAGATGGCGAACAGTCACTACTCCTCTCTGGTTCCCCCACTCCTCTTTGTAAGGCTGTCACGAAACACAGTAGTCTCTCTAGCACATCTAAGCACCCACGGTGGCAGCTGAAGAAAAACACTATAATCTCTCTCAATCTTTCTCACAGTTTCGGTAATTTTTGAGACTTCAGTGAATGGATGGCACTCAGCATTCAACAGCCAAGGAGCCACTTTTAATTGGAATCCTGGCTAAAAAAAAGTGTGTAACAAATTGATTAAAGAGTAATAGTTAACACATTCATCAGGGAATCTAAATACCTCATTGTGAGAACTTTTGCTTCAGGTTCAGTGAGGGACAAATCTCTGCAGGTACTAGAATTTTTCCTTTCATTTTCTACTGTGGGACCTGGAGAAGCTACTGGTTTGCTCTGAGAGAGTCACACTGTACTACCTTCTTCTCTTGAGGCCCAAACTCTTGCCTGCTATGAGTCCCTCCTCTGCCCTGGCTAATGGCCAAAAGATGATTGGCCCAACTTTAGAGACAAAGCAATTCTTATTCGCTAAACTGTTTCATCAGTCGGTGGAAAGGAAGGTTAATGAATTTTAATAACAGGCTTCATTTCCTTGTCTTGTTAAACCCTGTCAGGCTTAGCCGGACTCCTTGCCTCCAATTTCTGGTCTCTAAAACACCGTTCACGCTGCCGGCAGTTATCCTCATAAAATACTGCTCTGACCATATCATTGCCATGCTCCAGCCCCTTCCTGAGCTCTCCACTGCTGACAGAGTAAAGCTTAGATTCCTTACGGTGCTACTCGCGGCCCTCTGAAAGTCTGTACCACCTCTCCAGCCTCACGTTCCACTCCCCATGTCCTCTTCCACTCTGGTCTGTGGCCTCGGTCTTCTAGCTGCATAAAGCTAGGAATACATTTGCCTGCCTTTGAGCTGCTGCTCATACCACATTCCTCTGCCAGCAAGGGCCTTCCTTCTAATCTCTGTCAAAATTCTCCTCATCTTTCAAAGCCTGGTTGAAAGATGACCTATTCTGAAGTCTTGTCTAATTCCTTCAGGAGGAACTCTTCCTTGCCTTCTTTAGGCTAGCATAGTCACTGCTTTATTTCTCCTATGACACCTACATTAGACTTTGGATTATAGTTACATAGGCATGTTCTTACCACTTATCTTGAAAGCAGGGACAGTGGTCAAGTTATTTCTGCACCCTTGTGCACAGCCACTACTCTCTGAGCTTGGCAATAGAGCTATTCAACATTAGATTAATAAATCCAGTCAGAGAGGATATATGCATATGTGATGACAAGTGTGTAAGTGGAAGTGTTTCTGTATATCCTTATCAATTCTGTATATCCCATCTAAAGCACTGCACAGAACATGGGAATAAATAAACTAATTCCTACCCGGGCATGGTGGCACATACCTATAATCCCAGCACTCTGGGAGAAGGAGGCAGGAGGGTCACAAGTTCAAACCTAGTCTGGACAACTTAGTGACGTATTAAGGCTCTCAAAAATAAATGTGACAAACAGGTTTAGGGATGCAGATCAGTATGAAGGCCTTGGGTTAAATCCCCAGTACTACAAAATAAAACTCCTAACTAAATGGTGAGGGTGTATAAAAATTGAGCTTTATTTTTTGAAATGTCTTATGCATTTCATTTTGTGAACAAGTCATAGAAGTAATTAGAGTTTAAGTGATATCGAAGAATAACGGACCAGAACAAAGGCCATTCAACTGAGTAGACACTCAGCTCTGAGCTCAATCTTAACATCTCACAATGAAACCTGTAGCTTTAGCAATAATTTGTACTGTGGGTTATCAGGTAGCAATTATTGATCAATCAATTTGCCACACAACAGCTCAAGCAATGACATAACTAAAAAAAGAAATCAGCAATAAGAGAATTGCTCCCCCACAGAGATACCCTTATCCTATATTTGTGTCTGGCAAACAAAGCAACAGCACCACTGGATTCTGGTCTGTGCATCTTTCAGCCCTCCACTGCCTTCAAGAATCCATATGCAGCTATAACGAACTCCCTCTAACTTGGCTTAATCTTTTGTATTAGCTCATTAATGAGTCTGGATTCCTTCCCCATTTTCCATGGTATCCCAGGCAGGGACAAAAGCTCAGGCAGCAGGGGGCAGCTTTCTTTTTGCCTGACAACAAGTGGTCACTGGTCCCCTTGTGACTAACAAAATCCACAGTTCTTTGAAGGCAGAGCTTGTGGAATGGGTCTCATCTGCCTGAGGCTCTGCAATACAAAATAGAGCTTCAGGAATTTGTTCCTTAAGCAGCGTTCCTGGCATCTGTGACATCACCCCAACAGCTGAGAGTGAAGGTGTCTCAAGAAAGCTCAGTAGCCCCAAGCCCTGTGAATTCTTTCTGCTCTGTCGGCATGTGAAATATACACACACTCACGAACACATTCTATGCTGCTCAAAATCATTCTAAATGCCTCCTGGAAGACATCTGCCAATAAAGATAATCATGTCAGCCACATTTTAAATATAGGAACCTCTCCGCATCTTCAACCAGAGAGCAAAATGCAAAAAGAAATGCAGATGAAGTTGCCTTGAACTTTATAGCACTCAAGTCTGTCCACTTGATCCTAGCCTTCTGTGAAAGGTCCTGGTGGGGCTGAAGATTAAAATGGGACTTTTGGACCATGGGCTAAGATCTCTAAGCTGTACTCAAAGGGCAGAGCATCTGCTTTAGGGTAGAGTTCAAACTTGGGAAAATTTAAAGAACTCAATTTAAATATGTTCATATATATATTTAATTTACCAACTTCATTTTTTATTCAGTCATTTTGTGCCAAACTTAACTTTAAATAGTTCAAAAATCTGTTGAAGCTTGGCTAGATATATTTTTCCAAGAATCTTTAGAATTTAAATTATATTTAGAATTTTTAAATCAGTTAAACATTCCACACTAAAAACGTTGTCGTCTCTCCATTCCAAAAACTGACAAACTGAGGCACAAGACTCAAACCACTTAAAAGGTCACTCTTGACTGTCCCTTATGATAACTCTTTACACAGTATTAATATGAAGAAAAAGACTAGCTGTAATTTTGAGTGTTTACTTACTACACAGCATATTCAAAACTTATCCTAACTATTCCAGATACATGATAGTGTACCTATTTCACAGCTATTAGGAAACTTGTGCAAAGAAAGCTAAATAATTTGCTTTAAAGCCAAACAACTCCAAAGTAGAATATCTGCGAATTAAAAATAGATCTGTTTGACCCTAAGGCCACTTTTCTTTGCCCAAAACTAGACATCTTAGTGCTGTAGCCTCAAATTTCTCACTGTGACTCTAAGTCACACACCAATAATGCTTTATTGACTTAATAGAAATTCATGTAGAGCAGTGAACCTTATAATCCTGAAACAGTCCTTTTTAACCTTTAATCAGGATGATGAGCCCATTTCTAGTCCTTTACTTCCATGTCTCTCTCTCCCTCTCCCTCTCCCTCTCTCTCATCTTCTCTGCCAATAATGCCCACACGTAAAAGGCTGTTAGGTGATCACTACATTTGAGGAATACTGTTTTGGGTTAGTGAACATTTTATAGTTCCTCATTGCTGTTTCCATCATAACTAAAAATAAATATGTTTGCTAATTTGGGTTTCCTGTATCATGCTTATGTGCTTGTGCTTGTGAATCTAGAAGGTAATACTTTACATATATCTCTCTACAATTTCACCTTGGTAGTTTTCTTCTGTCACTGCGGTCTGCTGAGATATTTTTGGATCCCAACTGTGTTATTTTGGCTAATTCTACCTTCCTTTACTCCATCACTGAATATTAGAAGTATGGCTTCTCTGTCTTCAGATAAGTCACTGGTAAAAACTTTAGGAAGTAAGTGTCGAGTACACAGCAAGCAAGTGCCTCTCTCCAGTCTGACATGTGTTTGTTAAGAACATATTCCTCAGGTCTAACGACCAATTAGCTAAACATTTACCAAACTGGACCATCACTCTGCCAACATTTCTTGTTAAAAATAAACTGCAGGAATCTCTGTCAGAAGCCTTGCTGAAATCCATACCATTTTTCTGACGCAGTAAGGAACATGCACACATAGGGGAAGTGGCCAGATTTGTTCTTAGTGAACCCACACTGGCTCCTCGCAATTACCATGACTACTGCTGACTGCTCATGCTCTCCAAAAAATCAGGGCAGAATTTTGCTATTGTCACATATCAGCAGCACTATCATTGGTTTGTGATTGCCACAATCCAGTGTCCATGCTTGAATGTGAAGGTAAACAATGGTGTCTGACTCCCATCTTTTCGCTCTTCTTCTGTTCCTTGTGGTGCCCTGTAGTTTACTGATAGTGATATCAAGATGATAGCATAGGACTCCTCATTGCCCTCCAGCATGAATGCACTGAACTTGGGCCTAATTTTTATGACATATGATAAAAGTAGTTACTTAGCTTTTGGTGGGTCTTGCTAGTACTCAGCCATAATACAGAATGCTCTGAGAAGTGAGGGTTGAGGAAAATATGAACTATGAGAAAATAACCAGATGAACTCATTAAGATTGTATTTTAGGGACTGGGGATTTAGCTCAGCGGCAAAACGCCTGCCTGGCAAGCGCAAGGTCGTGAGTTCGGTTCCCGGTACCAGAGAAAAACCAAAAAACCAAAAAACCAAAAAAAAAAAAGATTGTATTTTAAAACTCTTAAGAAATTACCCAGAAGCTCGGTATGGTGGCACATGCCTGTAATCCCAGCACTCGGGAGGCTGAGGCAGGAGGATCGTTGCAAGTTCGAGACCAGCCTGGGCTACAAAGTGAGCTCATGGCCAACCTGAACTGCATAGCGAGACCCTGCCTCAAAAAGATGAAAAAGAAATTACCCAATAAAAACCAGTGCACATAATAATGTGATTTTCACTTTGGACATTAAATAGAACTCTGCTGGAGACATTCCATTGAACAGTTGCTATGCAAAATCATTGTGGTTGCTATCTAAGGAAAGCATACAGTTAGAAATACAGGACTGACTTCATTAATAGCATTCAGTCTTCGCTGAGTACCAATCATGAGCACGTACATGCAAGGTCATGGGTCAAATGAATTTATACCTGAAGGCGAGGTCTCAGATAATGATGGATATATGGGGCTGGGACTAAATCTTTGGTTGTGCCAATTAACAAGGGCCTATCATCCAGAGCCAATCATATCTGCTGTGTATAAAGAAGCTAGCTCAGGACAAAAGAGCTCAGTACTTTCTTCCATTGTATTTTGTCCCAATCTGAATGACACGGGTGAGAAAATGCAGAAGTGTGGGTAATCAGCTTCAACGAAGACACTTTGGACATCTTTTGGATCACAGTAGGTGTGAGACAGCAGCACTCATACGTTGCTTGCAGATGCACACCAGGATCCTCAGGTACTCAGAAATGGGGCTCAAATAAAAACCCCAAACATGGGGGAAGCAACTTGAAGGAGAAGCCCATTATATGAATTCCAGTATCAGCGCTGTTTAGAAAGGAAGCTGCCACTAGATCCTAGCACTGCCTACAGCCCAGGTTCGGTGAACATCCCATGATGGGAAAGAATCTAACCCTAAGGCAAGAAGGTGGGCATAGACACAGTGGCAGGGCTGCTGTCTTCAGTCCAGGCTTGCAGCCCCTGACCAGGGTCCACCTTCTTAGCTCTTACCTTTGAGAAATGGGACCAGCAAACAAGATATTTGTAGGAACAAGGTTAGGGCACCAAGGCCCATAGAATCACTCAGTGACTGAGTTAGGACTGGCAAGCCTGAGGGACAGCAGAAACAAAGGCAGTGTCCTGGATAGGGACCTGGCATTAAGTGATCTATGGGACAATGAGTTGCACGGCTGTGCAGTTACTTGACAGGTGTGTTCCAGGGGTGGAGAAAAGGCAGTGAAGAAGTGCAAGAAAAATGGGGGCTAATGGTAGTCCCTACTACAACCATGCTCCGTGCCTGTGCGCTCTCCTTCTGGCCACCCACCTTCCAAATGCTGCAAAGAGTGTGGTGCACACGCGCTACTTTGCGTTGGTTCCCAAATGCTATTGCATTCCAAACAAAAGGGCTCTCCTCCACCAAGGCTGAAATGCTACCGCATCCACAGGCTGGACAGGGACTACCTGAGAGGCCCAGAGAGTTTGGCATGGGTGGAAAGACAGAGAGAGGAGTAGCGGGGTCAGAAGATACTGCACAGCACACTTACCTGGAGAGGCATAATAAAAACAGATGTAAGCAACTGCAAGGATTATGGCAGTGGAAAAGGGCTAAAAATCAACGAAGCATCTCCAAAGATTATTGAAAAACTGAGGGCTTGACCAGTCTCACTGTGCCTTCTGCCCCTCTGATATTGAAGATCTCCAACCATAAGACAGAGGGAAATACCTGGCTGGTCATACCAGTAGGAGTGCAGCTGAAACCTAACAGAGTTCTACGGGCAGTGACAACGAGAAGTGGGCTCAGTGCCTGCCCCGAACGCCAACCCCCTTCGCTCACTGGTAGGCAAGAGAACAAATCAATGTCAAGCACCAGTCTCCTAGCCACCACCACAGAGGTTTGGAGTGCAGTTCCCCACAACTTCTACAACATAAGGTCTCTCCAATTTCGAACTAAGGGGAAGGGCACACTGGTTGAATTCAGCCTGAAATATAAATAGGATTGAGAGGACCCTTTTGTGTCTTTGTGGTGTGTGTTTTCTTTTGTCTCCTTTCATCTGGTATTTGTACATGCGAAACAGAGAACAAGGATTAATTAGTGCTTTAATTCAGATAGTATCTTTCACAGTCATGTCAGGTTAATCCTCACCAAAAATTTTGTATAGAAGATTCAAACCCAAGCTTTCTACTATACTATTAATTGGTTCCAACTTTCTTCTAGCTTCCTCCAACTTCCAATTATATCCCCCTGCCTTCTTCCTTTATCCCAACCCTCAAATAACCCCTCACACACCTTCTTCCCCCTCCTCCCATTAATGATATAAAAGCAATATCACCAAAAGCCTATCTTTTTCTTTCTTTCATTCGCTCTTATCTCTTTTTTTCCTTCCTTTCTTTTTGAACTATTTTTTCCCTTTTTCCTTCCTTCCTCCTCAACATGCTAGCTTAATTATCACCAATTCAATTTGACTATCCTTCTAGGTTTTGGAATAAAGTGTGAAATGTTAACACAAGTTTGAAACTGTAGATGCTGATATAACTGGTAGTTGTTCTCTCCTTGCAACACAGCGATGAAGACTGATCTATTATGTTAAGTAGGTTGATTAGATGCATGACCAAACATAAGCAAAGCCAAGGTCACATCACAGGGAGACATACACTAAGTAGAGAGATTTCCACAGTAGCAACAGAGGTTTTCTACCCTAACTGATCTTTAAACCTCAGCAACGAAACCTTAGAAACACAAGAAAACCAGACAGCAAGATGTCAAAGTCTTACCTTCCCAAAAGCTGATTCACAGGCCTTGAAGTGGGGGAAATTTCAAGCAAATAATTCAAACACAAATGGTTAAAATGGTCAGAGAGATCAAAGAAGAAACTAATAAGCAAATACTCAAGATGTTCAGTGAAATTAAAGAGGATTTAAATAAACAGACTAATGATCTAATTAATAAAATGCTTAATGAGCTTAAAGAAGGTGAAAACAAAAATTGAATTAAAGAAGACAATGCGATACATGAATGATCATTTTTGTAAAGAATTAAAGAATATGAAAAGGATTCAAGAAAAAAATCCTGAATATGAAAAATTCCTTTGGAAGTATGAACAACAGAGTGAACAATCTGAGATGAGACTGTTGAACTTGAAGACAAGGTTGATGCAGTAGAACATGTACTCAATGATATCCTAAAAACAAGACATCAGAGAAAATCATATTACAAAAGTAAGCCTGTCATGATAATAGCAGATTCTCAACACAGACCTTAAAGGCCAAAAGAAAGTTTTTCAAGCTTAAAACAGAAACAATTGTCAACCAAGATTACTATATCTTGCAAAATTGTCCTTCAAAATTGATGGAGAAATACTTTCCATAATAAAGAGAACCTATAGGAATCCATGAGCACCAAATCAGCATTGTAGAAAGTACTTAAGGGAATATCAATATCAACAATATCAACATCACCCCAGTTTCCAAAGGAAAGAATACATCTAACTGGGAGAATGGTTAAACAAAAAGGAAACAAAGGAATGTGCATGGGAAAAATAATGCAATGAGAGGATTTAGAAAATACCTTTCAATAATAATACTCAATGTCAGTGGTCTTAACTTCCCAATCATAATCCACAGACTGGTAGGTTGGATCAGAAAACAAAAACCCAACCATAGGTTATGTGCAAAATATACACCTCATACAAAAAGTAACACACAGACAGAAAGAGAAAATATGGATAATGACACTCCATGCACAAGGAATTTGAAAAGAAGCAGGAGTAGGTTCACTGTCCTATTTTCACACAAAGTAAATATTGATAAAGGGAACAATTCAGTAGGAAGTGGTAACTATTATATATGTCCCAAATGTTGGCACATCTAACTTCATACAACTACTGGACAAATACACACCCATACAATAAGAGTAGGGGACTTCAACATCATACTGTCACAGTAGATCAATCAGACCAAAAAAATCAACAAAGAATATCAGAGTTGAAGCACATAATTAAACAAGTACACTTACTTGATATCTGCAGTTGTTCATCCAATAGCAGGATACATATATTTCTCAAAGACACACAGAACTTTCTCCAAAATAAACCATATGTTAGGCTATAAGTCATGCTTAAATGCAAAAGAATGGAAATAATATCTTGCATCCTATCATATCATAATAGAATGATACTAGAAATCAATAGCAAAAGAAACTGTAGAAACTACACAAACACAAAACGATTAAATAATACACCTGTGAGTAACCAATGGGTCACAGAAAAGAAAAATCAGGGAAGAAATTAAAAAGTTCCTAGAATCAAGGGACAGTGGAAATATAACCTACAAAAATCTATGGGGGCATAATGAAAGCACTTTTACTATGACACTTTGTATCTATGAATGCTCACATTAAGAAAATACAGCAATCACAAGTAAATAACCTAATGATGCATCTCAAAGTCCTAGAAAAACAAGAGCAATCCAATTGAAAACTTGTCGAGGGAAAGAAATTATAAAGATAGATGAAAGCAGAAATTAATGAAATAAAGACTAAAAAACTACAAAGACTCAAAGAGTTGGTTCTTGAACGGATTAAACAAAATTAATAAACCCTTAGACAAACTTAGCAAAAGAAGGGAAGATGAGACTGATATGAATGCAATTAGAAATGACAAAAGGTGAAATCACAATGTTCACAACTGACATATACAGAATTGCAATATTTTGAAAGCTTATATTCCAACAAATTTAGGATCTAGCAGAAATGGATAAATTACTAGACACATATGAATTATCAAAATGGATCCAATAAAACATAAAAACACTTAACAGACCAATAAGGAATGAAATAGAGACAATAGTAAAAACCCTACCAACCATAAAAAGCACAGGACCTTATGGATTCACCACTGAATTTAATCCAGAACTTCAAGGAAGAAATAAAACCAACTCCTTAAACTCTTCCATGAAATTGAAACTCATTCCTTAAAGCTGGCATTATACTGAAACCAAACGTGGACAAGCCCTCAATAAAAAAAGGAAAACTACAGATCAATTTCCTTAATAAACATAGATGTCAAAATCTTCAACAAGTTACTTTGAAACAGAGTATGACAAACTGTTGAAAAGATTGTACACCACAACGCTGAGATTCCATCTCACTGCAGAAAGAAGGCTATCGTCAGGAAATCAACCAATAGGGGCTGGGGATTTAGCTCAGCGGCAAAAGCGCCTGCCTGGCAAGCGCAAGGTCGTGAGTTCGGTTCCCGGTACCGGAGAAAAACCAAAAAAAACAAAACAAAACAAAAGAAATCAACCAATAGACTGGGCATGGCAGTACAAGTCTGTAATCCTCACACTCTGGAGGCTGAGGCAGGAGGATTGCAGCAAGTTTGAGGCTGGCCTAGGCTACAAAGTGAGTTCAAGGCCAGCCTGAACTGCATAGTGAAACCCTGTCTCAAAAACACACCCTGCAAAAAAAGAAAGAAAAAAATCAAAGAATAACAAATGCTAGCAAATCTGTGGAGAAAAGAAACCCTTCTCTACTGTTGGCGGAGGCGTAAATTGGTACAACCAATATGGAAATCAGTATGGAGACTTTTCAAAAAACTTATACAACAGGTTCCATTTGACTCAGGTATTTCCCTTCTTAGTATCTTCCTGAAAGAATTAAAGCATCATACTACAGTAATAATGCACACCCATGTTTATAGCAGCACAATTTGTAATAGTTAAATTTTGGAAACAGCCCAGATACATATCAACAGATGAATGGATAAAGAAAATGTGGCTTTAGGGGCTGGGGATTTAGCTCAGTGGCACAGTGCCTGCCTGGCAAGTGCAAGGTCGTGAGTTGGATTCCCAGTACCGGAAAACAAAACAAAACAAAAACAAAACAAAAAGAAAATGTGGCTTTTATATACAGTGGAGTACTATGCTGCCATTAAAAAGGATAAAACTGAGACATTTCTAGGTAAATGGATGCACCTTGAGACCATATTTTAAATGAAATAAATTGGATACACATCTTTAAATATTACATTTTTTTCTCGTGAGAAACCAAAAGCATAAGTAAGGACCTGAATGGATGATAAATATTGGGAAGTAGGAAGAAAATGTTCAAATGGGAAGGGGAACAAAGGAGAAGGGAGGAGGAAGGGAAGGAAGACAAAAGAGAATAAAAAGAAAAAATGAAACAAAGGTTTTGAAAATAAGGAGGGGAAGAAGCGTTGAAAGAGGTGAGGGGAATTCCCTATGATGAATGTGATCATTACATATATTAAATGAGCAACAATAAAATTCATTAACAAAAGAAAATGTCAGCATCATCCCAGGGATGCACGGACAGTTCAACATACATAAATCAATAAATCTAATACACCACATGAAAAAAGAATAAAAAATCACATGATCATCTTAATAGATGCAGAAAACCCTTTTAAGAAAATTCAACATCCATTCATGATAAAAGACCTGATAAAAATAGGTATAGGAGCACCTCATCACAACTGATAAAAGCAGTTTATGACAGACCCACTGCGAACATCATACTAAATGGGAAAAAACTGGAATCATTCCCTCTAAAATCAGGAACAAATAAGGGCTTCATGTGCACACGCCTGTTCAATATGGTATTTGAAACTTTAGCTAGAGAAGTCAAGCAAGAGAAAGAAATAAAAGAGACATAGATAGGATAGCAAGAAGTGAAACTATTTTTATTTGCAGATGACATGATCTTTTACAAACAAGGTCTAAAAAATCCACTGGAAGACATAGAATTCATACACAAATTCAGGAAAGTGGCAGGATACAAAATCAACACACAAAAATCAATAGTGTTCCAGCAAACCAAAAAGGAAACCCCTGAGTAATAAATCAGGAAAATAATCCTATTTACTATACTTCAAAAAATTATCTAATAATTCACCTAACCAAGTAAGAGAAAGATCTTTATAATGAAAAGTACAGTACTCTGTAAAAAAGATTGAGCATATTAGAAAATGGGAAGACATCCACTATTCCTGGATAGGCAGAACCAATATTGTTAAAATAGTCATATGATCAAAAATGATTTAATGCAATTCTAATCAAAATACCAACTGCATTCATCACAGGCAGTAAAAGTATCACTAAAAATGACATGGAACCTGAAAAGACCGAGAATATTCAATACAAGCCCAAAGAACAAGAGCAAAGCAGGAAACGTTACAATCCCAGATTTCAAGTTGTACTACAGAGTTACAGTAATAAAAATAGCATGGAACTGGCACAAAATAGAAATGGTGACCAATGGAATAGAATTGAGGATGCTGAAACAATGCTGCATATCTTTAGCCATCTGGTTTTTGACAAAGAAGCCAAAAACAATTACTGGAGAAAAGATAGCCTGTTTAACAAATGGTGCCGGGAAAACTAATTACTCATGTGGGAAAGAGTGAATCTATACCTGTCTCTCTCACTCTGTATTAAACTGAAGTCAAAATGGATATAAGGCACAGATATAAAGACAGAAGCACCAAATCTGTCAGAAGATAAAATAGGTAAAATTTGAAGACATAGGCATAGACAAGGACTTTCTGAACAGACCCCCAATAGCACATGAAGTAGTACCAAGAATCAACAATTGGGATTATAGCAAATTAAAAAGTTTCTGCATAGCAAAAGAAATGACCAGCACAGTGAAGAGACAAACGACAAAATGGGAACTTTTTTTGGCCAGCTACTCCTCATAGAGCTAATACCCAGAATACACACACAAAAAAACCCTCAAAAAAAATTAGGCCCCTGAAAATAAAAGACTCAATTAAAAATGGACAATTGAAATGAATAGACCATTCATAAAAGAAGTACAAAGGACCAATAATTACGTGGAAAATGGTCAGCATCTTTGGCCATTCAAGAAATACAAATCAAAACAACAGTGAGATTCCCATCTTACTCCCGAAAGAATGGCTATCCTCAGGGGCTCAAAAACAACAAATGCTGGTCAAGTTGTGGGGAAACATGAACCCTTGTACATCGTTCATGGGAATGTAAACTAGTAAGTACAACCGCTATGGCAATCAATATGGAGATTCCTCCAATAACTAAAAATACAAATGTCTTTTGACCCAGCTATTCCTCACCTGGGTGTCTCCACATACATAGCCACGCTGATAGCAGCACAACTCATAGTTGCCCAATCAGGGAAGCAACACATATGCTTATCAACAGAAGAATGGATAAGGAAAATGTGATATATATACACCCAGTAGAGTACTACTCAGCCATAAGGATGGATAAATTTGAGTAATTGATAGGAAAATGGACGGATCTTGAGATTGTAATGCTAAGTGAAATGAAGCAGATGCAGAAGGATAAATATCACATGGTTTCTCCCATACAGGAAACCTAAAATATAAACAATTTAAGGAGCAAAATGAAAGAGAGATGGTAGGGAACAGGGAGGTAGACTCTGTGGACATGGAAAAGGAATCTGGGGAGGGAGGGTATGGGAGCATGGGGGAAGTAAAAAGGATCGTGATGTGATAGTATATCCACCAACTCCCAAGATGAATGTGATTGTGCGTTGCAAAGGTATACCAACAATTTTAAAAAATCTAAAAATTTAAATTTGAAAAAGAGGAAACAGTTCTTTGCTGTAACTGGGAAAAATAAAATTCTCTGAATGTCAGGTTTAAAAAAAAGAAGAAAGAAACCGGACACTTTGGCTCCCTAGTACTAGAAAACAGACCTTCAGTTTTCACTTCCCTAGGAGTCATGTTACCTCCCAAGTCATTCATATTCTCCTGTTGCATCTCCACGTTGACCTGTGTTCATTTCAGCAGGTTCCTGGTGGAGACTGGAGGACATTCTGTCTTTCTTTTGTATTGTCAACACTTAATGCATTCCTTCAATAAAATGGCTTATAGGTAATTAAGCTAATTTCATGTTAGCTTGCTGAGCACCCTGAGATTTTTATTGGTTTTGTAGTTGCAACCTTTTCAGTGAAATCTGAGTTAGAAAACTGATATCTAAAAATGATTTTTAAAAACGGAGCTGTGCTGATTTAAACAGGAATGGGGGACTCTGAACAACGGCCACTGCCCCTCCCTCACATTCTGCATGGAATGCAGTATGAAGACAGTGCCCTAAACAACGGATCCAGCAGGCATATAAGCCCTCTGACTAATATCATGCTAATTTTGCTATTCTGGGAGGAGGGAAGAGGCACTAGATAAATTATTATAGGGTGTCCAGTAAGGCGGAAGAATTGAAATCTAAGGCTTGAGAGTGAAAGGATGACTGATTCTGAATGCAGACAAGAGCCTGAGTCAGCTTCCGTGAGAGGGTTTAAGGCTCAAGCAACAGGTTCTGCTGACTCTGCCTGCTTAGGGTTCAGTGATCCCAGAAGAGAATGCTCCATCCTGCGTATCAACTGTGCAGTGGGTTTAACGAGGTGGTGGGCAACAAGGTGTACTTGTTATGACCAAACCTAGTTAATATCCATAATAAGAGATAAATAATTAGCAAATGCACATCTCACGCTATGTAACCTTTTGTTCCAAAGCTGAACTGTTCGACTATGGCTTGCCATGATTTGGAGTATTTACCGTATAAGAAAATGTGCTTGCATATATGCAAAAGTGTTTGCATTATACAGTAGGCCGAGGAAACAGAGTATGGATACAGAATATCAATCTGTTTATTTCCCAGGCCCAGGGATGTCACTTACTGGCAGGATGCCTCTGGACAAGTCATTTCCTTCTCTTGGCTTTAATTGTTACCTAGACCTTATGACCCTGCACTTATAAAACTCTGCCTTACTGCTCAAACTGGTCAGCACTGAGCATGAATGGTGCCTTAATTAGAATCTAAATGCAGAAATAAAATGACAGCACAGGTTGAATCCTTCAAATTGACAGATCAATTAAAATATATACAAAATATATAAATATGGGTGTATATAGTTTCTAGTTTGTATATAGTACTGTGTTAGTTGCTATAGGAAAAAATGACTATATATATTATCCCATCCTTAATGAACTTATAGTTCAAAGGTAAAATACATCCTCATAAATATATAGGTGAAAAGTTATCTCTGAATTCCCCAAATTTATATTTATTTATTTATATTATATATTGAATATATTAAAGATTTGTGGAGAGCAACCATTTGCAGCTATTTATTAGAATATTGGGCTGCATGTAAATTTAATAAAATATGAAACTCTATGGATTTCAAAGATAATTTAAAAATATATTTTTAATTTTGTAAGTTGGTAGCCTGGATAGTTTCTTAGATTTCTCTTTTCAGAGAGAACTTGTCTCTCTATAGCTAACAATATTTCTAATTTTAAAGAACTTATGAGAAAGAAAAATCAGTAATAAAAATAATTAATGCATTTTCCTATATTGCTCAATCAAGAGTACCATAACAGCTACCCAATGGCTCGACATTCCTGAGTCATCTTCCATTTTTGAGTAATTTAATATTCAAGGACTACAATACATGACCCAATTTAAGTACTTTTAATGTGGCATATTCTAAATATAGTAAATGGTTCATTTTCAAAAAATTAGTATGAAATACTTGGGAATTCTTCTTGGTGTGGTGTTATTAAACTGTACATAATAATGAAGGCATTAAAAACACATGTTCCCCAAAGCCACCAGACATTGTAATTATTTTTCAGGCTATTAAGCAAAATGACAGAGGATTTTTTAATGATAAATGTGTTTTGGAATATATTAGCTAATTTCCCTTTAATTCATGAAATAATCTTTAGCTCCACAGAGTCTAGGTTTGATATTTAACGACTAGTTCAAGTTGTCCTTTTGTGAGTCAGAAGTCTTCATTGACTCTTGTTAACATGCCATTCTAGATACTGTCTTACACACACACATACCACCACCACAACCACCACCACCAACACCACCCATACTCTGTATGAAAACCATAATTACTAGAGTTCTACCATACCATTTGTATTTGAGGAAGCATGATATAATGCTACCTGCAGAAGGTCTTTTATTGAAATTCAAATTTTAAAAAGTTTCTTTTATTTAGCAATTTTAGATCAACGTTAGCTTTGCTCCTAACTATGGGACTAGATCAACATTTTTGAACTCCCTCTGCTACTGTTGTGTGCAGACCACGAAAAGAAGTTACTTGAAGTGTTTGCTATCCCACCTGAGGCCACTTCAAAGATTCTTAAAAAACAACAACAACAACAACAACAAGTGCTTAGGAATGTCCTGTGTACTTTGTTACTTAACAACTTTACTAATTAACTTACTAAAATTTGTAACTTTCTATTTAAAAAAATTAGTATCTTCATTATAACAGTCTTCCAGGCATGTTGAAAAAGTTTTCCAGTGTTTACAGAAAGAGATAGAAGCAGGAGTATTTTACTGTCTTCTCTACATTTAAAATTTTTCTTTGACCGTTAAACATCATTCTGAGTTAGACATAGATGACAGAAAATTTATCTGCTATCTGCAAGCCCAACTTTTGCCACTGAACTCCTTGGTTTCCACACCATACGACATGATAGGTTATTTTCTAGGGCTCATCTCAACTGGGGTTTGGTAAATAACATGTTTAATATTTCTTTGTTCCTGATTTGAATGCTTCAGACTATAGAAATGACTGTATGGTGTGCATAGAAATTGTGAGATCCAAAATCAAAAAGTTCCTGCTTTTTGTACTCCCGCTTATCCTTTTTTTTTTTTTTTTTGGCAGCCTTAACTCGCTATGCAGTTAAGGCTGGCCTTGAGCTCACTTTGTAGCCCAGGCTGGTCTCGAACTCTCAAAGATCCTCCTGCCTCAGCCTCTTGAGTGCTGGGATTACAGGCTTGCGCCACCATGCCCGGCCTGCTTATCTTTCATGCATGGATCTTCCTAACAGGTGTACCGTGTCTTTATAGAAGTAGAAAGAAAGCACAGAGAATGAAATCAGCAGCCTTGGATTCTAGTCCTAGCACTTATCCTTCTAGTGCCTATAGTTGCTTCTGGTCAATGTAGGTAATAACTCCCACCCCACTTTCCTCCCACAGGCACTGTGACCAATTTACCTAGTGTATGTGAGAGAGGTTTACAGAACTGTGCTATTCAAATAAAGGACAGAATTATTATCAATTATGTGGAGGGTTGACATAATTTGAAGACAGGTCACCTATCTGGCCCTGGAGGAGGGAAATGTAAAGGTGATAAATATAAAACTGTTTTAATAGTTAAATGTTTTCATACCCTAATGGGAACAAGCCAGAAGAGCATGAGAACTGGGTAGGGAGAAGGGCAAGTTTAAATTCCATTTGCCTAGGCTGGAGGACTGGTGGGAAGGGAACAACCTCTGAAGAGATGAGAGATTACAAAGCGGAAAGAGGGAACCTTCGGACAGAGTGGTTTAAAAAGACAAGCAAAAGAGCGAATAAAGTCACAAAACTTGTTCACAAGTGGGTGCTGGGTTAAAGCCTGACCCTAAGTCGCAAATCAGGGAATCACCTGGCTAGAAAGAATCCTAAGAGGTCATCCCGTCCACTCCCCCACCATTCAGCAGGACATTTCAACCATCCTGAACAAATGAGATTTTATCCCACTTTGAATGAAAAGCTCTGACACTAAATGGGCAGGTATTGGCTGCTTTGGCTTCAACTGTGTACAACGGAGCAGGAAAGCAATTTCTGGAATTTCATGTGAACCTGAACTGAAATGAGAGAAAACTACATGGCTAGATTTTCCTTGAGAACAATAGCTTCTGCAGCAGCTTAGAGAATGCTAAATTAGCACTAACTAGTAGATATTTTAGAGAGATAGAAAATATTACAAACCAAACCGCGTTAGAGATTAAACAGCCCAATCGTATGGGTAAGAAGGTATTAATGGTCACTCTTGATATTTGCACAGTCTTCTCTCCATGCAGGAGCCTAGAGGAGAATAACACTAACAAAAAGAATATAGCCCAGAAAATTCTGGGACTGACATTGAGAACTTAAAAGAGTTCAGTTCCTCTCCTAACACAAGACAATAAATCCTCACACAAGTTAGAAACTGAAAAGGAAATAAAAAGGTCCTCAGTTCCAGTCGTGGGAATGTTACACATGAACTCTGGCTCGGAGGGAGGAGGGGAGGCTTTTCCACACCTGCAAGCCTTCCCAGGAAAGGGGCCTGGGTCTGACCCTGAACCCATCCGCTCAAGGTTACACTATGGGACTGTCAATATGGAAATAATGTTACTTCATCCCCTTAGTGGGTATATTATTTCCAGTGCTATCAACAGCAAGCATAATCCAAAAGGAGGCAGCTGAGAATTTCCATGGGAGAAAGTGAAGAGTTATTTTTGGATGTGGTCAGAAATGGTCTAGCTACAGTTCCTTGGGATCAGAACACAGACATAATGCATATACAGAGAGATATCTCTGGATCTACAGATAAGTAGTACGGTAGTTTAGTAGACACAGCAACAAGCAAAGGGCTTACGAAAATAACATTGTACTCCTAGATTTACCACTTACTGACATGTGGACTTGCACAAGTTAAACTTGATTCTTCGTCCTCATCACCAAAACTTTAGGCCAATTTAGTCAGGCATTCAGTGAATCCAGATGTTTGGCAGTGTATACAACAACATCTGGATGGCTGATTGAATTTTCAACTGAACTCACTGGATGTTTTGACATCATGGCCACTGAACCTTTAACAATTTCCTGCCTCAGTTTCCCTAGCTATAAAAGGGACAAACATTATTTATTACTTACCTCCCAGGGAGCAGCAAGGATAATATTTCCAAATGAAACAATGAGTTCTTGAAAAGAATGCTTTTGTGACAGTACTATATATTACACAATTCCAGGTTGGTTATTTTCCCCTAAGCAATTAGTCTTTACAACATAAATGACTTTGAAATATGGTTAAATGCTATACAAACATAACACATTGTCATTATAATCGATAACATCATCATCATCACCACCACCATAACTTTCTTCTTTATAACTTCCCTAAAGCGTCTCACTTTCAGGTTGAATCATTGCCAAAATATGAATTTTATTTAAGTTTTGAAAAAACTGTGTTTTGGCCATGTAAAGCAACATACATAAGAAGAAAATCAATGTGGGTGTTTGGAGGGCAACCAATTTTAACAGCTCAATTTGTTTGTTTGTTTTTTTTTTTTTTTTTTTTTTGTTTTCCCTCTGGTATCAGGAACCGAACTCATGACCTTGTGCTTGCCAGGCAGGCGCTTTGCCACTGAGCTAAATCCCCAGCCCCTTAACAGCTCCTTTCTGCCCCTTTTATTCTCTATTTAGGCTACTGGGTTTGGGGTAGGTGCCACACAAATCAGCGGATTGATTTTGTCATCACACACCCTTAACCCCAGTATCACATATTCTAGATTCAACCACCTCTGAGAAAGCCCTAAGACTGGATGAAGCTCTGGTGGTACATATAGAGAAAAATCATAGCACAGGGCTCACATCTGAACTAAGGACTGACCATTTTGCCCCGGGTGGCTAACACTAAGACCAGTCACTCACTTACCTTTTGCCTTTGTTATAGGAGCCCAAACTCATTCTAAAGCATCTAACTCATTCAAAGCACTACACGGGATTCCAAACTTCAGGAAGTGGCATGTATACCTGCAGAGCAAGCTGGCTGTCACAATGTGAAACACACACAGCTGAAGACGCACAGATGAAAGCTGTCTAAATTGCCTAATTTTGTACTTACGTATTAGTAGTGTTTTTAAAAACCTAACCAATTTTAAAGCGACAATAAATTCTGACTAAAAAATCTGATTAGAATTTTATCTTCAAGATATCCAAAGTTTTCCTTTTCACCAAAAAGCTTTAAAAAACATTTTTAGAAAATAAAATGCTGATTCTGTCCAGCAGCAATAACAACCGCCACTGTTGCTTCACAGCAAAGAAGCATCCACAGCAAAATAATCAAATATAAATGAAAATGTTTAAACCAAAAAAGAGAGGTATATACATTACATATCATAACTGTTCAGTATAAATTAGATGCATGATTATGGTCTTATTAGAATGTAAATAAAAGTTACAAATCTGGGCCAGGGATATAGCTCAGTGGCACAGCACCTGCCTAGCAAACAGAGGGTCCTGACTCCAATTTCTGGAACCAAAAAAAAAAAACAAATCCAAGTTATGCATCTGAGATAATCCTCTACTGAGTGAAAGCTTTGATGCTATAAAGCCATCAGTCAGTGCCAAAAGTATTTCACAATTGGGAAAACATACAGATTATTTTATTTCTATATTTTTAATATAAATCTGCCTAACTATTGCAGTTCCATATACGAATCATTCCATTTTAACATCAGACAACAGCATACTGGGAAAAGATGGCCCCCAGACCTTGTTAAGCAAACATGAGTGAATTACGGCTTGAACCAATGCCTGAAAAGTTTTTTTAAAAAATTTGATTACAATCCAATTAATCTTCTGTAACTCTACATTATTTTTAAATCATAAGCACTTGTGGAAATAATATACTGCCACATATATAATTATACCATACAATATGTATTGCACAATATTATATAATATATCAATAATATATTTTTACAATATTATATATTATATCATATGTTGTGGCATTATATATACATATATTATACCATATTATATAGTACATATATATTATACCATACAATGAATATGTATATACATAACTCATGAACCATAACAGTTTTATCTTGTTACTTCAGTTTCAGTGCTAAAAGAATGATACAGACATTAACATTTTATATTTTTAAAACTGTTAAATTCATTCCTATACTTCATAGCTTCCATGGCTGGAAAGTATGACACTTTTATCCTTGGAAACTGTAGCTACTCTTTTTCGTATGTACAAAAAATTCCACAGTCCCAGCTGGGGCACGACGCACTCTTCCCAGTCCCTCTGCTCCTTTTCAGCCCTGGTTGCTGCCTAGCCAATTGCCTGTGCTGACTCCCTGCTGTCCCAAGCCTCAGTGAGCCCTCTCATTTTGTCCAACGCCTCTTCCTTTCCTCTTAATTCTCCTTGAGGCAAAATGGAATGAATTTTTGATCCTGTTTTGATGTTCTAGTTAGAAGATATCTACTGCAGAGAGGTAATAAAAAAAATTTTCCAGCTCAGCCTTCTTAAGATAAGAGACTTACATTCACAAGAAATAGAAAACATAGAAAAGTCCAAACTTCCAAACACACAAAAAACTAAATTTCCTGGTTCATAAATTTCGTAGCAATGCAATTTGATATTTACTTCATTAATTCTGGGAATATGATGTTCTTGCTAGTTGCCATGCAAGAATTATTCTTGCAGTTGGCAACCTCACTACTGTTTTCAGTTTACCCCTGAAGAGAGACAACTTCATCACAGACAAACATCTAGGTCAAGTTAACATATCAGCCAATAAATACTGTACAAATCTATAACTAATGTCTAAAGTGAATGGTCGTTTCTAAACATGAGAACAAATTCTGCCCTCTTTTGTTCACCAATAAAAATCTGTGATACAGCAATATGTCGTTAAATAGTCACATAATTCAGAACTCCATCTGTTAATACCATCTCTGGCAAACATAAATCAGGCAGACTCCCACACTCTATCTTCCCAACGTCTACATAGACAAACTCAGACCTCAAATATGTAGTCCATTCAAACACATTTTTGTGAGCTGTGTACACTATCAGTGCAAATATAATCATTAGGTCATGATTCTCCTTTTCATGCCACATTCTATGTCTACATCTGCACCTTCAGTTTTAAGGAGATAACAATCAACAGTGATAATGATGATGACCACAAAGAACAAACTGGGTGATTTGGAAATAATATAAAGTAGTCATGAGGGTCCTGGTTCAACTGAGTGAGGTAATAGAAATTTTTCAAAAAAGAGAGGCTAGCTTTATTTTCTTTCTAAAATGAAATAGATTTGCAAATAATATCTGTCCTAGGATTGGCAGCAGGTACTGAGAGCATTTTAAGGATTTTCAACATCATGCAGCTCCTTATCATTAATCATTCAGTTACTGATCAGAGTTGACTCACATTTTTTTCTCCACACATAATTCATCAGGGGTATTTATTAATTAAGGGTTCTTTAGGCAGTATTTATTATTCTGGAGTCTAATTCCTTAAACTGCGTGGCTTCAGGTTCCACATTTGTCAATTGAAGGCTTTAAATTTTATGAATTATAAAACTTATGATTCTGACATCTACAGAATCTGCTGTCAGAAGACCTCTATGCCTTTCCTAACTGAAAAAATATCTATTCTTTTAGATGTGCACACATCCTTTAATGAAAGACATAATTTTTTGTTTCATTTTGTAGCACAGCTTCATGCACTATATCCTGATTCCCTTGCACCTTATTTTGGTGGATGTAAGCAGAAAGAAAAACATCAAGATTAGGTAGAAATCCTCCCCAAAATGCATACTCACACAATTATTTCTATCCCATTTGTATATCTCTTATTATAAAGCTGTTCATATATTTACTTATTTTTGGCTATGTACAGATACATAACTCATGTACTTTCACAATTTTATAAGATGCTATTATTATGAGAGTTTAAATTTGTATGGTATTTAAAGCAAACTTTATTTCTAAAAATATCAAATTCAAACAGAATCATATCTGGATTTTTAATAAAAATATTTTATTTTGAGGCTCACCTCATTCAGTACATTTTATGATCCGTTTACTTATAATTTAGCCTGATATGTATCTTTTTTAGTTTTTCATTCTGGGATTCTACGCTTAAATGTAAAACATACTCCACAACACTATGCTATCTAACACATCACATTGAAATAGGTAATTGCAACTGGAGGCAGAGAGAAGGATTCTCCTGTCACTGGAGTTGAGTTTCACTATAGTTTTGGAGGAGATGAAAGGAATGCAAAGAGGACCAAGAGAGAAGTGCTTCCAAAAATGCCACAGAAAATGGGAAGGTGGTTGTGGTGGAGTGACAACTGGTGGTCAACAGGTAACACCCAGCTGAACTGAATCAGCACAGTTCTGGATGTGGAGGGCCCATCTAAGGATTGTTGCCAAGAACAACAAAAACAAAAATAACTGAAAAGGAAGAGGTGGTGTTGTTGGTCCTGCTGAAGGAGCTTGTCATGCTGGCTTTCCTAGTACTAACTCAGCTGTTCTCATTGTTGGAGGAGCTTAGGACCTTGTTGTCACTGAGAATGGCTGAGATTCACTTTGGGGGAGCTCTGGGCCGTACTTTAAGCATCACTTTCTGGCTCCAGAGGAAGACAGTGATGTTGCTTCTCCTAGAAAACACTGTGAGTCTGGTTTTCCTGATATGAACTTGGTTGTTCTCAATGTCATGGAAGCTTGGGACCTCATTGCTGCGGAGGATGGCTGTGGTTCTTTTCAGGGGAGCTCTGGTCTTACTTTGAGTGTTGCTTCCTAGCTCCAGTACCGATCCCTCAGCCTGCTGGCACAGATTCTTCATTATGCTGATGCAGAATTTCTAGTTTTCATCACTGATCTTTGGGCCTTCCCAGTGCATGTCCACGACACAGACTTGCATGAGACATTGTCCTGGGCTCTAGGCCTCCAGTTAGATGTGTGGGGACACTGCCATGGGCTATAGGTCTTCAGCCGTTCTCATGCAGGACACTGCCATGGGATCCAGGTCCTCAGCTGGATTCTTTCTGTTTTTAGTGTGTGGAAAGATTTTCTGTACTCTTTTGTATTTGACTCTTTGGGTGATTACTATAAAATA
>NW_004955473.1:1278550-1306478 GCF_000276665.1 Chinchilla lanigera | reverse complement strand
GCAGGCACTGTGCTGCTGAGCTAAATCCCCAGCCCCAACAACCATTGTTGAATTCCTACCATCTTGTTTAGTGAAGTTCTGTATCATTTCTAATTTTTTTATTACTTGTTATTCTCTCTAATTATTTGGTCAATCTTGCAGTCTTACATCTGGTGATCCGAGCAATTTCATTGAAGATAACAATATGTAATATAACAACCATTGTTAATTCCTATCATCTTATTTTGAAATCCTATATCATTTTTATTGATTTTATGTTGTTTTGCTTTTGTCTTTGTTGTTATTTTCTTATTTTTTTCTTTAAAACAAAAAACGACAGTATGTGCATATAACTTACACATATGTAAATAGTTGTTATACTGCATTGTTTAGGGAATACTGACAAGAAAAAGTCTATACATGTTCAACACATGTAATTTTCTTCCTAATATATTCCACCTCTGTGTGTGTCTGTGTGTGTGTGTGTGCGTGTTTTGTGGTACTGGGGAACACACCCTTGGCCTCACACATGCTAAGTATAAGCTGTTACCACTAAGCCACATTTCCTAGACCTTTCCTAATATTTTCCATCCAAGGTTGGCTGAATCTTTAGATTCAAATGTCACCTGTTTACACATGATTCAATACTATCAATGCTTAGAGGCACATGCTAAGAGTCTTAGAACATATTCCCCACGGATAGGGGTGATTACTATATTCTCACACATCCCATAAATCTTCAAACATGTGTAGAAAAAATTTAGATGAATACACAAAAAATGGTAATAGTTACTTCTAGTAACTGAGAATAGAAAAATGTTTGGGCAAGTCTTCTCTTTCTCTTTTATAACCTTCTATGTCTTTTATAATTTTATCATAAACTTCTTTGTTTTGTAGTGCTAGGGATCAAATCTAGAGCCTTGTACATGCTATGTAATTGCATTACCACTACTCTATTTCCCCAGCGTCCTACCATAAACATTATTAACCTTTATAATTATTTGAATTTCTTTTTTAAAAGCTGGGTCTCTCTATGTAGTCCAGGCTCGCCTTAAATTATGATCCTCCTGCTTCAACCTCCTAAGCATTGGGATTACACACATGTGCCACCAGGCTTAGCTTACTTACTTGACTTTTAATAAGTAAAATTATATATAGCAGTTGATTTAAAAATTTTTCCAGTATTGTTGAGGTACCATATAATTAACAAAAATTGAATACATTTATGATGTGCAATGTGATGTTTTGATATGTGTATACATTGTGCAGTGATTATCACAAACCACCTAATTAACATATTTATTAATTCACTTAGTCATTTTGTTCTCTTTTCTTGTGGTAAGAACATTTAAGATCCACCCTCTTATTGAATCTCCAGTGTATGATACAGTATTGTTAACTGTCTCCATGCCTCATGTTATATTCTCCAGGCAGTTAATTTTTCTAAAAGCAAAAGACATAAAGATAGAAAAAAAATAAACATGTGTAGCTAACTCATATGGCCACTGATTACATTTTGTTAGGTTAAACACTGCCCATGTTTTCTATTCTTAAATGAGGTAAGTTTTGTTAGTGAAAATGTGAATAAAAATGCACAGTATGGAGCAGGGCACTGTAGCACACACCTGCAATCTCAACTACTCAGAAGGCTGAGGAAAGAGAATTGAATGTTCAAGCCCAGCCTGGGTAACTTAGTGAGACAATGCAACTACCATGAACACCTTTTGGCAGATGAGGAAACTAAGGCACAGTACAGTTAAGCCACTTACCAAAGGTCAAACAGCTAACCTGCAGCAGATCTGGAATTTGAAACTTGAGAATTCAATTCTAGCTGCCTATATCCTTAACCACTATACAGACATTGCCTCCTTAGAGATAATTAGTTCTGATTAAACATTTGATACTTCTTTGTCCATTGCTCCACTGCAGGAACCAACACAGGAGTGACCTGTGACAGTCTACAAGGCTCCCAAGAGTGCCTGCAGCATCAGCTCTCTGGAGCTACTCAGCAGAACCTGGGTTTGCTCCTTTTAAAGCTCTTGATGAGGGCCTTGTGCATGGAGCTTCTTCTGTCAAACTGAGATCTGGCAGTATCATTATTCAGTGAAATATTTGTGTTCTTGGGAGATAAGGTGCTGAAGTTAAAGAAATAAATCATTCACCTCTACCATCCCTACCACCTTGACAGCAGACAAACACCAAGGGCGATCTGAAGATTTCAACTCCCTAAGGATGGTAAGAAAACAAATGCAGGAGAATATTGTGCATAATGTCTCCTTGCTTTTGTCACCTGAACTACAGCAAAGTGACATATGTGATGTGTCCCCAGGGGATTTTGTGTAGCAGGGATGCTCTGTGCTTTAAGCCCAGAGGGAACAGGTTAGGGGTGCCTCTGTAGTTTTTAGTTAATTCATTCAGCATTTTGTTTCCATGGGCTCCCTCTGTACGACTCATGCACACAGATCTAGACAGGCACTTGAACGAGGATAAGCTATCATGGCCAGGATTCTTCTCATTCACAGACTGCCCAGAGGGTGTCAGGACGGGGACACTTAGCCATGGGGAATTTAAATGAGGAGTTATCTGCTTAGAAATACTCATGTGTAATTTAATTAATTGTCCTCCTCTCAGTATACTGCCTCTTTCCTAAAGCTTTGACATACTTCTGGCAATGAACACTGGCCAGTGGAAGAGGAAAAACAAGAGTAACAGACATGCCTGCCTCCAGAATCTGCTTTCTTAACCGAACATGTTATATGTGATGCTAGAAGTGTCACCTTTAAGCATGAGACATGGTGTCTTCTTCACCCATCTCATTAGGATCTACTGAGCATAAAATGACTGCCGCAATACTAAGAAAACCCTATTTGTACAGAGAAAAGAGAGACATGCTTGCCCTTTCAGGCAGATTGGTTAGGGATTGGGGAGGTGAGATGGAGGGGGACCCATGCAAAAGCCATACAGAGAAAAGGAACCTAATTAAAACAGGACATCTGGGCATGCTTGTTTTGGGGCATTTGAAGCAAAGAGCACTTGTAGCAGAGGAATAGAGTCAAAGAAGTGTAAACTGGGCAATCTTTTGTTTGTATTTCCTTGCTGTCTAAGGCAGCATGGGTGGAGTGGAAGAAAATCAAGACATTCAAATGTAGGCCATTTGAGATATAAGCACCCTCAGGCATCAGCTGGTCCAACTCACTCTGTATAGATGGAGAAACTGAGAGCCAGAGAAGGACTTTCCTAACTGTTAGTGCCACAAGTTCCATATTTAAAAGAAATCCTTGTTTGTTTGTCCAATCTATTTATCAGCTGTTTTTATTAGAGTCAACCATTTTTATTCCTTTCTTTTCTTTATTTTTGCCTTTTTGAAGCATTTGTCTGATATGCTTCCACCCAGGTTGTCAGCTGGTCAAAATGATGCTAAAATTGGTTGTGTAAATGTAATGTATTGTGTTGTTTATGTATTATGATTTGAGTCTCTCATTGTTCAAAAATAACGTGTTAATTGTTGTGATTGTGCTTTCATAACTCATCAAAATTTATTAAGATAATTAAGCAAAAATCCCTTGGGATGTAGAGAGACTATGGGACTGGACTCCAATTGATAAAATAAGGGAGCAGCTGCCTGGATAATTATCCAGTCCCTGTCCATAATGGGAAGCCCCAGTAATCTCTGTATCCTTATGGGAGACACCTCCCATAAATTGGTCATCAGCAAAAGATTAAGTTTTCAAAAAATATTATAAGGTTTTCTCACAAAAAGTGATCTTAGTACATAACTAAATTAAGAAAAAAAGGTTTTCACATGGGTATGATCATTCATTGTTAATCTCAATGAATCTATAGTAAATGTATTCATGCCTTCCAGGTGTATTGTCTTCTAAAATGTAATACTGGATTGTTTATGGTGATAGACCTTTTCTTTCAGATTCAGACATTTACCTTTCTTTTCTGTTCCAATTAATTTTGACAAGAGGGTCATGTCAAACCAACATGAGGTTCACCAGTCAGTAAAAATAACAAAAACTTATGTGATGCTTATGCTATATATATGCCACTAAGAGATGCCTGGACATTAAGCCCTCTAGATAGTGTCAGAAATTTGTTCAGTGACATCCCATTAAAGGTTAATGAGTTAGCTAAAAGCTTCTTATGTATTAGATAGAGATGCTTCATTAAAAGAGCTATAGTGTGCCAAAATGGAAATCTAAGTATGTCACAAAAATATCAAAATGATTGTCATGCTACAATATTATGTGTGGTTTTTATTTGAAATTTTCTGTGTAAAATTATATAACTGTTGCCTGTTAGCACTCTATAAATGAAAATTTTTTCAAAAAGAAATCTCTTTCTTTAAAGGTTCTTCAATTGCACCTTGCAGATTTTTAACATTGCTAGTATTGATTAGGACATGGTAATTGCTAGAAAATTCACTTTCCTTCTTCCCCTAAACATTAGAATGGTGGCACTTGTTGGAGAGCGAGTTTCAGAAGGATTAACTCCCTGGTCAAAAATATTTGATTTCACAAAAGTTGAAATTGCTGTCCAGTCATTGGTGACTACGCAAAAGCAGTTGCAGATCTCACATTCTCAGAGTGCCATCTTATGGCGAGACTGCAGCATTGCAAGTACTCTTTAACCCAACTGTGACTTGTCAAGTTTCCTTGGAAAATAATCCCGCCACAGTGAGATCATGGGAAACTTTAAAGAGCATAAATAGCTTTAAAAACAAACTAGCACATGCACTGCAAAAACCATCTTATTAAGAGGCTCTAAAAATGTTACTTTTTCTATCAGAGTTGCAGTCTTAATTTACATAAATGCACAGAAAATAAAGCAAAGATTAAAATAGCTGAGATTTTAAAAAATATACGCTTGCAAGCACCGCATTGTTTCTCTAGTGTAAAGCCTGAAAGAGTTAATTTAAACTAGGAGATATGATAGACATTGGGAATTGATAGGAAAGCACTCATAGGTAAAGGATAACTGGAATGTGGGAAAAGAGAAGGGAAAGGAGAAAGTTTGTATATATGTATATGCAGGATAGTTAACACAGGTGTTCTACTGTCCTGTATTTCCTTGCTGAAAGAAACTGTCAGTGAGGCATTGGTTGATTAGCTTTGTATGTCTATATGTGTTTTCATGAGAAACTACATTGAAGATATCAATATGTAATACAATAAGCATTGTTAATTCCCTACCACTCTGTTTGTAACTCTGTAATGTCTGTACTGATCCTTTGCTATTTTGTAAAACGTTGTCGATCTGTTAGTATTTTCCTCCTTTTATTTCTAAAATAAAAAAATAAAAAAAATATACGCTTAATAAGAGCAGCAACAGTTTGCTTATTTATTTATGCTCATATTCAATGAAACATGTTTCTCGTAATTGTCAGCGTGGCCTTTCAGGAATAACAAATAGATTTGTGGTAGACCAAAAGCAGAAACTAGGAAAGAAACCGGGGGACACAAACCCATTTGTATCTCATTTAGTGGACATTAGCGATAGAAGGGAAGAACTGCACTGGAGTCCATTTTTAGCTTAGCTTTAAACCCCACTGCGAAGAAGAACTAAAAGATTTGTCTTGGAATATAATCAAGAAGTCACTTAAACTCATAGCAGCAAAGAATATTTTCCAGCTGTTGAGGAAAGAGCAAGAAGTTAATATCATCCTCCATTGCCAGGAAAGTCTCAGGCTGTGAGTAGCAGTCTCCAACTGAGAGGGGAAGGCAGCAGGGAAAATGCATGAGACAGCATCACCTGTACATTAGGCTGAAGAAACAAATTCTGCAGAGAAGCCCAGAGGGAAGGAGGGAAACAGAATCAAGAACAGTACCTGTGATTTTGGGGAGAACGGCAAGATAAACTGATGCGTTGGCAAGTTGATGAGACAATATGTTTAACTCTTAAAAACCAGAGAAATAAAAACTCACAACTCAAAGCTCAGCGATGCGAGAAGGAATACAACAAGGAGTGTGACAGGGATTCATCATTCAATTGTTCCAAAGTCATTCACCAAGTCCTTCTAGTCCTGAGAACTGTGACTAGATATTTCCTTGTCCCACTGAAGTTAAACCCAAAGGAAATAATCCATATTTGTTTTTAACTTAGCTTTTAAATTAGATTTTAACTCACAAAAATATCAGTTATGCTGGGCATGATGGTGAGCACCTATAGTCCCAGTACTCTGGGAGGCTGAGGCAGGAGTATCACAAATTTAAGCTTAGCCTGGGCAACTTAGATTTTGTTGCAAAATAAAAATTAAAAAAGAGCTGGAGGAATAGTTCAGTATTAAAGGACTGGGTTCAACTCCCAGTGCTGCTCTCCCCCAAGAGAGTTAGAACAGACTTTTGAAGTAATTTAGTCCAATGTCCTCCTCTTAGAGATGGGAAAATTGGGGACCAGGGAGGCCAATAAACAATAGCCATTCAAGTTATTACTGTCATCACTATTAGTGTGACACAAATGAGGCACTAAGTCCCCTCACACTCTACAGAATAGCCAAGAACAGGGGAGCTGGGAATTGGTCACATACCTCAACAACATGTGAGAGCATTGTATGAAAGTAATTTATATGCAAAATAGAAATTCATGATGATATTTTAAGAAGTTAAATTCAGTTCTGTACACACAGCTTTCTGAGGCCACAAGTACGTAATACATTTTCAAAAGGCTGAGTAATGTAGTTAAAACAGCACGGGGCTTGGAGTCAGAGATACAGATTTGGAAACTGTTTCCATCACCTACTGTGCGCCTTCTAAGACGTAACTCAGCCTTGCTGTGCTCTGCTTCCCCATCTGCACAATAGGAGGGTGCTGCTTGCACTGTTTGGAGGGTCACTTGGCGTAACGAATATTAGTAAGTTGAGCTAAACATAAGCAACACTAATTGGCCAAGTTACAAAGAGAGGAGGTATAATTTGGCTCACGATTTGGGTGTGAGGCAGAGGGGCCACGCTGGAGAGCCCTGCCTGAGGCAGGGCAGGGCATGGCAAGACATGATGAGAGACTTAGCCACATTACCTTGTAGAACAGTCAGTGTCCAAGCCATCCATTCATCCATTCATGAGGTCAGAGCGCTAGTCACCCCTTGAAGATCGCAGCACCCAGCACACAGAAAATTTTCTATGTGAAGCTATAATGATGATGATGATGATGATGATAAATCACCAAACACACTGCTTTACATGCGTAGTTATTCAATGGACGTTATTTGAAAAGACCTTAAAAGCCCCAATCAAAAATGGGCAACTGAAGTGAATAAAGACTTGGGAAAAGAAATACAAATGGCCCAGAAGTACATGAAAAAAAGTGTTCCTTGGAAATGGCCATTAGAGAAATGAAAATTAAAACCACACTGGGATTCCATCTTACTCCAGCAAGAATGGCTACCAAGAAATCAAATAACAACAGATGCTGCTGAAGCTGGGGTGGGGGAAGAAGCCTTTCTGCTTTTCTGGTGGGAGCAAGAACTAGAAAAACCACTACGGAAATCATTATGGTGATTCCTCAAAAAACTAAAAATAGAAATTCCATTCGACTCAGCTATGCCTCTAGCTATCTTCCCAAAGAGTAAAAACCATTACATTACAATGATACATACATAGCCATTTTTACAGCAGCACAACTCATAGGAGCTAAATCTTGGAAGCAGCCTGCATGTCCACTAACAGGTGCATTGACAAAAAATGTGATATTTACACACAATGGAGTACTCCTCTGCCATAAAGAAGGATAAACTTGAGTCATTTGTAGGAAAATGGATGCACCTTGATACCATAATGTTAAGTGATCTAAGTCAGATACACAGTGTCTGACACAAACACTGTATGGTTTCTCTCATATGAGAAAACAGAAGTATAGATAAAGAGCAAAATAAAGGGAATAAAAAGGTATAATGTCTGTGTGCATGTGTGTGTGTGTGTGTGTGTGTGTGTGTGTATTACATGGCTTCTCTTATAAGAAAAACCCAAAACAGAAAAAAATTAAAGAGCAACATAAAAGATAGGTAGTATGAAAAGGGAGGTAGATCTTTTGCAAAAAAAGAGAAGGGGAGAAGAGATGAAGGGAGAGGGAGAGTGGGGAGGGACAGCGAAGCGGATAAAAGAATTAGGATGTGCTACACCCACGTACCAACTCCCCACAACGAATGTAATCATTATCTACTGCAAACATATAAGAAAGAAAGAAAAGAAAACTTCTTGGGAGAGCATAAATGAACCTCCCAATCAATAGTTAGAAGCTTCAAATTCTCTCTTGTCCCTATACTGAAAGAACTTAAGAAGCTGGGATCCCAGTTGTCTTCCACATGGCTCCAGGTAAAATATGAATGGAGGCAGAGGTGCGAATGGCTGGCACCAGGGGAAATAGGCAAGGGAAGGTGTATTGCAAGTGAACTGGCATTGCACTTACAAACTGACGTGCGAGTGGCTGGCACTAAGCACTGAGGTCTAGCTGACGGGGAATCTTCAGCAGAGGTGACCTCATGAAGCTTCTAGGCAACAGGCATTTGAGGGGGAGCTTGGCAGACAGCACTTCAAGTGGTTCAAAATTAATTTTTGCCCATTGAAGTGAAGTCATTCACCTGCGGCCTAGGGCAGTTCCCCCAAGTTTCCCAGCTGACTGACTTCGTATGTGTCAGAAGGCACATTCCACTCCCTCCCCTTCCTCCGGTGTACATTCGTCTGCCCAATGTTAGCAAATGTTCTCCTTCCACTTTGCATAACTGTCACAAGTAACGAATTAGATGGCTCTTGAAAATACCCACGTGTTCTTTCAGAGTGGTGCTTTGCTGGCTGCAGGGTCCACAACAAACATCTATTCATGAGTTCGATGATCTTTGACATGAAGAATAGCATCCTTAAAGTCACACTTCCCTGACTCAAGACCAGTTTGGGAGAGAGGCAAGGTGGAGGCAGGGAAAAGTATGACATGTAGATTTTTCTCTCGTGATGCATTTCCAGTACATTCAGTAGCACAAAGTAAAAGCTCCTCACTGTTGCTTTGGCTGTCCCACTGAACTTCGGTTAATATACTGCCCAAGGTCCTGAGTAAAGGGTACAGCTGAAAGACTTTACAAGGAAGCTAAGCATTTTCTGCTTTAAGCTCCTCTTATCTTAGCCACAGGTGCGTGGAGGCCTCAGAGCCTTCCACCTGGATGTTTAGGCCTACTCAGAACCCAAGCTAATTGTGACAAAGGCAGGAAGGTGTTGGCTTAGATGACTGTCAAGCCCCAGGCTCTGGAATTAGTATTGTTCTCCCAAAGCCATTATTTCATGTTTTGGAGTGGGGTCCAGGTGTTCAGGCATGACTTCCTCTTGCCTCAAGATGTTGCACGCTTCCCTTGGCTGTATGACCTCAGCTCTGTCCTGTTTTCCTAATCTGTACTAGTCTCTGGTCTACCGCCTTTCCCACTGCCTGGCACACAGTTGGCACTCAAAAAGACTTCTACTGAACTGACCTGAGATAGAAGATTTTCCCAAAGATCAGCTTAGGTGCTGGAGACTCTAACATACTCTTGCCTACTCCTTATCAGTGTTCCTTAAGTTTACAACCATTGATTGAGGCCCTAGCTTACACTGGCCCTTTAGTCTGCACCCTGACAGGGAACCAACCCTGCCATTGTATCCCACTCACCAGATCACCCCCCTTTACAAGCCAATGGCTACCTGGAGAATGTCAGGGTTTATTCCCTGTGGCTCACCAAATGTCACCATTCAAGTGGTGAGACACGTCCTACTTGGGCCAGCCAGCCAGTCAGATAAGTTCCTGCAGCTCAAGTCCCACTCCTAGCCCCAGTCCCAATCACCTAGTTCCCACATGGAGCCTATGAAAGATAGACACACGTTAGCAATATCGATTTGAATTATAAACCTGTTTCTAGTAGTATAAGTTTTGCTCATTTCAGTTTCTGAATTAATGAGATTTACTGTTGTGAAAACACATTTTCTGGCATACCTGTTACGTTTACTACAGGTCAAGGATTTCAAATCTAGTGGTGAAGCTCCTAGGTACCCAGCTTATGTTAGGTTAGAGAAAGAATCTGCTGTCTTCTGTTAGGCATAGAGCCAGGAAAGAGCAAAGGCTGTCTATTCACTACTTACCTAGTAAGCATCTACACAGCCCTGTGCTCAGCCATAGAACCCTGGTTGCTGGAGAGCCTGAATTTTTCATTGTTATGGACCATTAGTTCTAGTTTGGAAGTCATGGGCCAGATGTAATTTTGACATTGGCAAATCTGTTCTTCAGAAAATGAAACACTCAACTGATAACTGTGTAGAAGGTACAGTACAAACCTATGATTGAGGGCAGGCAGCTCTACTACATGCTGAATATCCCTTATCCAAAATGCCTGGGACCAGATGTGATTGAGATTTCAGGTTTGTCCCCCCAGTTTTGGAATATCTGCGTGTACATAATGAGATATCCTGGGGATGGGACACATGTCTAAATATGAAATTCATTTATGCTTCCTAGATATCTTATGCACGTAGCCTAAAGGTATGGCAAAGGTAATTTTACACAGTATTTTTCGTGTGCCTGCATTTTGACTGTGACCCATCGCATAAGGTCGATGTGGAATTTCCACTTGTGCTGCCATGTCAAAATATTTTGAAGAATTGGGGATTTTCAGATTAGGGATGTTCAACCTATACTTCGTGACCCTTTGGCAGACACCTTTCTACATCACAGCATCCAGAGAGCTGTGATAGGGAGCTGCTGGGGTTGATGGGAGGAAATAGGATTGGCTAGAATAAGGTGACACAGAGTTAGCTATGCCCAAGAGCCCTGATTGATCTTGTCTGCTTCACGGAAAGGCCACTTCTGTTCTCTCTTCAAATCAGTTCCAGAGTCCCAGAACTAAGGTTACAATCTGAGCCCTGAAGCAGCAGAATGAAACACCATCAGCAAGTCCTTGTCTGGTGGCAGTGGTGGGCGTGGGGAGAGGGGAAGAGCCTACTACTGCCACTGTACCAATCTCAGAATAGTTCTACCTCCTGCAGGCCCAAGCCTGGCACTGTCACTCTCTCATAGCAGTAAAATAAAGCTGAAGAATAACAAAGCAAGGGAGAGGTGACCCGAAGCATCAATTACTCCCCACCCCAACGGCCCCAGTGGCTGCAGGTGCCCTCGGGTTCTGCACTCTTTGCACCTGCTCTGCTGCAGGAACACGGGGCCTATTGTGTGAGGCTGTACGTGCGGAGGTGCTAAGCAAGCAAGAAATGACCCTCTTCCTCATAAAGTAGATGGGATTCCAGGAAAACTTTACTAAGCCAAATAAAAGTGATTGTAAAGCACTTGGTAAAATATAAACAGCTACATAAATACTTAATAAAAGCTCACAGAAATGCACACAAGGACAACTAGGTCAAAATTACCCAAGCTCTCTCACCTGGAGGGTCTTGGAAAGAGTAAAATTCGTTTTCCTCCCTCTGGTTTTCTCAGCCACTTTGTATTCCTTGGTTCTTACCTACCCTTCAGCCCTTAGCGCTTCTCTAGATGTATCTCTCCCATCACTGACATATCTCTGTGGTTAGAGGGCTTCTAATTTTCATTCTGGGCAGTTGTGTCAAATGCTATTTGAAGCAACAGACATTGAATTCCTTTTTTTTTTCCTCAGGAGCCCAGTGGAACTATGTGATGCTATAGGGGAGACATTTTCTTTAAGATTTAATTATGTGAATCTCACCCCTCTAGTCTCTGATATCAGAAACCAAGAATGACTCTGACAGTATCTCAAACAGCCAACCTATCTGCCTCCCTGTAGCCCCAACAATACCTGGAAGAGTGAAATGAAGAGCTCACTGCTGTCTTAATGAGAGTGATTATACCCTGGGGCTCCTTTAGAATCACTTTCACTTTGGTTTATTTAGAAAGCCATCAGGGACAGAGCTGGAAATTCAAAGTCATTAAGGTTCTTTTATGGCAGCCCTCCCCTTTTAGACTCCCTTACCCCCCAAAAAAATCTCAACATAGGATATCATAGACTAACAGAGATGGGAAGAGCTTTAGAGGACATTTTGTCAAATCCCTTCATTTTATAAATCAAAGAAAAAGCTAAAGGATAGTGGCTCGAGCAAGATCACAAACCAAGTTCATTTTATTACTAGCGTCCAGATTTTATTCTTAGCCTAGGGCTCCAAAGTTCCCCATGCATGGCTTCATTATAACCCACATGTGCAACAGAGGCTGGAGGGAAGGCCAGCCTTAGAGGCAAGTGAAGGGCATCCTCTAGCAAGGCTCTGGAGTGACTCTTAGGGAAAGAGCTGCGTCTTCCAGGGGAGGCCGCTGACACTCCTGGGAGGACTGCAGAGCGGAGAAGCACATTGAGAGATGAGGGAAAGGCACTACTACTCATATGCATCTGGAACTGGGAGGAATCAAAGAAAGGACAGGATTTAGCAACATAGATCTGAGAAAAGCAGGCCAGAACCCCTATTCTGGGTCTGCTGGACTAGAAATTAAGACAAGCTTAGGCCATACTTTCATCCAGAATAGGAAAGGGCAGAAGAGTTTTGAACCCGGAAAGGGAGAAGCCAGGTATCTAGTAGGCAGGGTAGTGTACTAGGGAAGGGCTCGGACTGGCTAAGTTTAAATCCTATCTGCCTTACTTATTAGTGCTGTGCCTCTGGTAATATAGTTAATCTCATCAATAAAATCTGAACAGTGTGGGTCCTAATAACATTCACCTTGAAGGCTGTTGTGACAATTAACTTAGTTAATACCTACAAAGGGCCTAGCACAGTGCCTGGGATGTACTAAGATGTTAGCTGTTATTACCATCAACCACCTTTACTAGCTTAGCCCTGCTTCCTGTAGTGCTACTGCATCATTAGGAGGGGGGGCGCAAATGGAAGAGAACAGTGCTCAGGATGTTTCCGGCAAGAAAAGATAAGCACAATGACAAAGTGCAGGCAGATAAACCAACAGAATGTGTAGTCTATGGTTTCTCCAGCTCTTCTCCACCCCGCCAATGTAAAAGCCCTACAAGTAAATCTTTCCCCTCATATTTAGTAGCTGCTGGAATCATAGGCTCCAAAAGGTGACCAACTGGCCCTGGTTTGCCTGGACTGAGAAGTTTCCTGGGTCTTGGCACTTTATCTGTGAAAACTGGAAACTCCCAGGCCAACCGGAACAGATGCATCACTGTGGAGGCGAAAGGGTGTTTGCTGCTTGAGATTATTATTTGCTAAGCCAGAGTGCAGAACACTGCTGCGAGATGCTACCCACTAGGGTTTGGAAAAGCTGGGTTATCAAGAAGCCATGCGGAGGGATTTTTAATGGGAATTTCTTCATGTCTATGAGGTAAAAAAATAAAAGAATTTCTTAAATAAATAGGTTTCACCAGGGGAGCGTTCGCCAATCTGAGGATGGTGGTCTTCAAGCAGGACAGTCATACGGTAGCAGCCTCATTGGCAATGATTTTAATTTGTTTGCTTTGATTCCCTGATACATGCTGTCTTTTCCCGAGTTCAATTCCCAGCCCTGTTCTTACATGTGTTTGAAAGTAATACAAGTGCATTTATTTTAAAATGGTCTGTCACTCAGGCTTTTCATTAACTTAAACTGATGTTACCAATCTCTCAAAGTATTTCCTTATCTAGAGCCAAATGGTTTATACAACACCACAGGCTGACTTGTTTAAAAATAGAATTTGTGGGGGCTGGGGATTTAGCTCAGCGGCAAAAGCGCCTGCCTGGCAAGCGCAAGGTCGTGAGTTCGGTTCCCGGTACCGGAAAAAACCAAAAAAAAAAAAAAAAATAGAATTTGTGGGGATAGGTGGGTTTGCTTAAAGACAAAAAATTAAAAAGTAGTACTTCTGGAGTGATGTGCAGAGAGAGAAAGCTGCTCACGATGCTGCTGAAGAGTGTGCTTATAAAGAGAATAGAGTAATGTTGTGTTTATTATCCAGTGTACAGTTCCATTTATTCAGAGTAGAACTTCTCCCATATATGAGGTACTTTTCTCCATTAAAATCTAACTTTATAATTTTCTGGTTTTTTAGAATCTGTTTTCATTTCTAGGAAATGGCATTTTTAAATTTTATTTTAAAGAGAGTAGTAAATGAGAAACAAACAAAGAAATAGAACATTTATTTTTATAATTTTGGAGATGTACAGGGGGATTGAACCCAGGAATCACACAGCTTTATCCCCAGTCCCCTCACTTTAAATTTTGAGACAGGGTCTTGATAAGTTGCTCAGGCAGGACTTGAATGTGCAATCCTCCTGCTTCAGCCTCCCAAAGTATTGGGATTACAGTTTGTGTTGCAGCACCTACCTCACATGCATTTTCTTATTGAAGGCTTATAACAACATTTTGAGGTAGGAAGCATTACTTTCACCATTTTTCTCAAGGAGAAAAGAATACGCTGAGAGTTTAAGTATCCTACCCAAGGCATACAGTGTTACCTTGGGTATGGTAGGTCTAGTATTCAGGTCAGTTATGCACAAATCTGTGTGTTGGTTTACCCACCAAGTTCAGGAAACATCCATGAAGAGTCTAATCTACAACCTAATAATGAAATATACAAGTACAAGATATACTACTTGTCTTCAAGGAGCTGGTGGAAGGTTACAGACAGGCATGCAAAGGATTTCAAAAAAGAATAACTGGAAAAAAAAAAGTAACTGGAGATATGCTAAGGAGAAGGCTAGGTGCTAGAAGATTAGAGCATGAGCTAGGAGGATTCAGGGTCCTCCGAAGAGGTGACATTACAGATCAGTAAGGATAAGTCAGCCCAACAGCTTTTTTGCCTAAACCTTTCTAGGAAGCTCCTCATCTTAGTCCTCCCTTATAGTATTCTAACATTAGCTTTCCAGCTGGTGTTCTTGCAAAGTATAATCTCCTACATAGCCCTCCAACCTAAACTGCAAGAAGAAAGATGATGAAATGGGAAAATGAAGGGCTCAACACAAGAAGAGTTCATCTGGGTGGTTTTTAAGATCCATCTGATTGCAGATATCACTAAAATATAATGGGGAAAAAGGTAGGAAGCTCCTCTGACACTTGAGCTACAAATTAAAATGCAATTTCCTTCACATGGAAATGAAACTATATTAGGAAAGAGACAAACCCAAGGATCAAAGGCACACTTACATAAAAAATAAAATTCACTGGCTTGAAAAATTGGAGAATCATGACTGATCTGAATGATCTCTTGCCTTTTCCATGAAGGTTAACCCAAGGGTTGCAGAGAGGACGTCAGTCTTCAGCACCTAGATGTGACCTGTAACTAGACTCACCCTGGTTTCTAATGTAATTTAGGAAGATTACCCAGCTTAGTCGCTATAAAGAAGTTCTAGGAGGAATGGTTTAAAGTGGTTTTGCTATGAAATGAGACACTGAAGGGAAATGTTCTTAGTTGCAAAAAACTCTTCCTTAATCTCCAGTGGGTCCTTATGCTCACAGTTTATCCTGACCAGGCCCAAAGAGGGAAATTTCGATGTTTTTGTGGGAGAGAAAGGTGATAAAAGTGAGAGGAGGTGGATAAGGCTGTTCCTGAAGAGCTAATTAACGGGTCATCAAAAGGAGCTAAAATCAGACCTACCTCTATCTATCTTCCAAGTAAGACCTGCAAAGGCTGTTTTTAGAAGCTTTTTTTGGTGTGTGGTGTGGTGCTGGGGATGGAACCCAGTGCCTCTTGCCCACTAGGCAAGTGCTTTTATCACGGAGCCAAACCACCAGCCCCACTAGGCTTCTTTAATGCATGGCAATACTAGCTACCACTGTCTGAGGGCCTACTATGTTCCAGATGCTACACCTTGTACTTCACAGTCTGCCTGAATCTGCTTAACCATCCGTTAAGCAAGAAGTTACTAATTCCATTTTACAGTTGGGCAAACCGGGGCTCAAAGAGAAAGAGATTATTTGCAGTGGAGCAGGAATTCCAACCCAAGTCTTGAGACTTAAACACTGCACCATCTTATGATTACCATGTAACTGTGAAACATGTCTTTGTGTGCTTTTTGTTCACCCTTAATTCCTTGCCTATGTTTTCATCAATAACAGTTATCAGAGAAACCTAAAAAATATTTTATACTTGCTTAAATATAAGAGAAAAAGGCAAAAACCAGTAGAGAATATTTTGTTTCAAAGCAGTCACCAAAACCCTGGGGCAAGAACTGGACCCGGCAGCTGCAAAGAAGTGGCAGTTGCCAGCCACTTTCTGAAGAGGAGAAAAACCACCACCACAGCCACAGCAATCACAATAGGCGGGTGGGGTCTGAGAGCAGCACCACCGGCAGGAAGCTCCTAAGAAAGAGGCTTCCCTGAAATAGTTCTGCTTGTCATTCACTCTCCAAGTCCTAAGAATCCATTTTCTGTGGTGCTTAGTGAGTGACAACCTTCGTGAATCAGAGTAATTAGAAAAATGTGTCAGGAAATGTTACTGCTTGTGGCAGTCAGAGGCATTCTGACAAAGTGACACTGACATAACTAAAGGAAGGCCACCATCTGCCTCATTAGTAAAAGGTCAGGTGACTCACGACACACAGCAGCCTTGTTTCCATCACTGTCCACCCACTTAAATTCTATGCTCACTAAGGGGATAGATCTTTAATTTGTATGTATTTAGCAGAATGTGTACTGCCCAACACAATGGGCTTATGTTGTACCCATCAATGATGCTGATATCACCCGAAACATTCTGGGAGCTTCTCTTTGAAAATCCCATTTAAAGCTCTGAGTATCATAAAAAGTAAACAGCTTCATTATTTCACCCTCTTATTCTAAGTGGTTCCCAAATGGAATAAGTCTGCTTGATTAATCATCCCACTCAAAAGTTTAGTTCGCAAAGACTTGCAGATATTTCCAACAAATTCAGATTACATTTACAGGAAGAATTGCTTATATCTCTTCATCCTTGCTCTGGACATTTCCCTTGCTTGCTCGACCATGCTATAATAGCGATGATAACATCAGCAACAGCTGTCATTTATGACAGATACGCTGCCAGAATGGTTCATGACAACAGTAGGCATCATTACCCTTCCTTGCAGAATTTGATGTTAAATAACCTGCCCAAAGCACACAATTAGTGTCTGAACTTAGATTAAAATCTCCATCTGGATCTTTCTAAGGACTGCGGCCCACCCAAAGTACACCAATCACCTGGCTCATGTTTCTTACTCTCTCTGGGTCTTCTCACTATGATTTTCAGTCTGAACCACTGATGACCACCTCACTGAGAAGTAATTGTGCGCAGTCTTTTCCACAAGAAGGTACAGAAAATGTATTTGGAGGACTGGTAGCATTAATAAAGTCAATCAATGATCTGCCAAAGCACCTTCTTTGCTTTGAAGAAGACAATAACACTTAGGAGGGACAGAAGCTTTCATATGTTAATTTAATAATTTCTTAAAAGCAGGGATTTTCCTCATGGTCCCATCACTTAAGCTTTCTAGGCCAAAACAGAAGAAATCTGGTGCATGGAGCAGTGATGGTAAGAGAAGACACACCTTTTCCAATCATCATAACCATCTTCCAAATAGAGTATCAGGAGAAAGTGCTTATTTGTTGAGGTCCAGATATGCTAAGAACTACATTGGAGGCCTCCAAATGCTCTCTGTATCACAAAATTATCTAACTGAGCCCATGAAGGGCTACCATTGTGTACTAATAGTATACAATCTGTTTAAAGTAATAAGCTATCCAGCCTTGAACAGGTGACCTAGAGACATAACAGTGCCGAGCTATGAGAACAACTGCTCCTGCTACTAAGGCCATGACAATCGACCAAGTACAGCCCATCCTGAATGTGACACATGCTATTAAGTTATCAGTCAGCAGGATAAGCTGTGTTTTTTCTCACTCACTAAAGCTACTGTATGTGACACCATAATCTTAAGGGATAAATGTCACTGTATTGCCATGGAGTAGGTTCTGATAGATAGCTGTCACTAAGGGCCACTTTTAAGATAAATCTGTGATGAAAAATATACCAATCTGAGCTCTTAAGCAGATTAATACTTGGGGGTAATACCCAAATATATCTGTCTTGCCTTATCAGGATTTTTTAGAGTCCTTAGCTGCCATCAGTATTTCATGCTATACCAAAATAAGTCATTTTTCTACAAAATCCATTTTTCCTTCAAAGCCTTCTCATGACTTATTTAAGGTAAGGGAGAATATGTACACTGCCATACTACCACAATACTTTCATCCTAGGGCATATGCTTAGACTGACATGATAATTCTTGAAATTAGAAAGAATTAAGTGCAATGTTTTCTTCATTCAAGAAAGGGACCAAGAACTGTGTAGGCAGACAGTGATGAAACAAATAATGAAGCCTTATTTGTCCCCCTCTTCCTCTTACCAAATTTTCATAAGTAGAATTTTTTGCAGATTAGGGGGCTGAGGATGAACGAGTCATGAAAAGAGAGCAAGGAAGACTAAACTCTGATTTTAACTACCAAACCATCCCGACAGAAGAGCTACTGAGCCTCAGTGTCAGCTTGATTTTAATCTAACTTGTGACTAAGCAACCTCTGACTCAGATGTCCCGACAGCCTGACTCAACAGCACTGCATATTATTTCCATTATCCATCATTTATTTTCCCTGTAGCTTCTTGCTCTTGATTATGCACTTTATCTTATAGATTTGCTCTGCCATTGCTGCTTTTTTTTTCTGCAGTGCTGGGGGGGTGAACCCAAAGCCTCACACATGCTAGGCAAGTGCTCTACCACTGAGCTACACCCTCTTCTGCCCTCATTACTGCTTTCATTGATGATCCCATTATTTAAAGTTGTATGTACTCTGCCTTGAACCCTTTGGAGAAAAGCTACACTGTAAATCTAAAGATAATCCTAAACAACCAATAATAAACAGCCTAAATTAACAGTAGAGCATAGGAGCTATGTATAGCAACTGCTGCATCCCATTGGCCTCTTCTGATGCGACTAGAGCGAGACTTGCATGTAATATGTATACACACACACACACACACACACACACACACACACACTGGCATGTAGGTCTTTATTTAATTTCTTTACCAGCAGATAGAAGACCCAGAGGTCTTTCCCTCTTGTTATGTAAACCTGTGAAAAACTTGCTAGTGCTAGAAATCTGTTCCCTCCCCAAATTCCTCAGAACATAATACCCTAAAATAACTGCATTATAAAATTAGAATCAAGTATTCTCCATAGTTTTTCCTAGATCACGGGGTAAAAAAAACCCATTTCATTCACCCTGATTTTGCACACATCTGGAAGCAGGCGTTAAAGCTTTTCTTGTTCAGGTCTTGCTGATATGCCATAGTCTATCCCTCCAGCCCAGCAGAAAAGAGAAAAAGTAGTCTACTTACTCCATGTTTCTCAAACATCTATAAGGTTCTGAGAAAAGAACAAAATATTCTGAGAACTAAAACAATTTCTTTACATATCTTCACATCTACCTTTCTAATTATGCAGAAAAATCTTGGCGAGGCATTCTAAACATTAGGAAACTTAGCTGGCCCATGGAAAAAATGACTGTGTATAGAATTTCCCAGGTCCAAAAGGTAAGATTGTGATGGAGAAGCAGCATCTTAGCAAAATGAGATCCTTGCAGGTCTCAGGAAGTATTCTGTACTGCTTAGTGCACCATATGAGTGCCCCAGAGTCATCATGAGAAAAAACAAGATGAATATAGATTCATAACAGACACAAGTATCTATGCAGAGCTGTTAGCCAGAAGATAAGGGCAATATCCTGCAGCTGACATGTGGAGCCAGGCCCACCCAGCCCAGCAACATAACAGATGAGCAGCACAAGCAGCTATGGCAGGATTACAAGGGGAACCAAAGCATCATGCCATACGGTTGGTGCTCCTCCAAGCCACTGGGAGGTATGCTAACAGTAGGAGAGGCCAGATACACACAGGGTTGAGAAGAAAATACCTGGCTTAGAATGACTGTGAAGAAATAGAGAAATGAGGCCATGTGGATGGAGATGTTAGTACTCAGGTTGTAGCCAAGGATAATGGGGACAGCAGGCCTGAAGGTTTGGCCAATCAGGCTTCAAAGTTAAGGGTGAGCCAAACTGAATCTAGCAGTACTGAGAGAGGTCTGATAGAGAAATGACTGCTCAAGGTGGATATAAATAGATGAAAAACTAATGAATGAATTAATGTGTTATATAGAAAAGAAAATATTTGGCTATAAAAGGAATAAGAAAGTATTGGGGGCTGGGGATTTAGCTCAGTGGCAAAGCGCCTGCCTGGCAAGCGCAACGTTGTGAGTTCAGTTCCTGGTACCGGAGAAAAACCAAAAAAAAAAAAAAAAAAACAGAAAGTATTGATACATACTATGACCTGGATAATCCTCAAAAGCACCAAGCTAAGCGAATGGTTCCATGCACAGTAACACCTTGGTTCTCAAACGCTTCTGTTTGCAAATAATTCAGTTCGCAAACAAAAGCATTCAGCAAAATTTGACATCTGTTCACAAACTCCACATTGGTGACAAACATGACCATGGCCATCTTCCTCACAGAAACACAAATGCAGCCATCTTCCCCAAAATCATAAAACAAATTAAGTTTGTAAACCAAGGTACCACTGTATATGAAACATCTAGAAGATAAATTCATAGAGACAAAAAGCAAATTGTTGGTTGCAAGGTCTGGACACAGAAGGCAATGGATGCAATCACCAATGTACAGAACGTTTCCTTTTGGAGTGATGAAAATGACTTGGAACTAGGTAGAGATGGTGGTTGTAGAATACTGTGAATGTACTAAATGCTGCTGAATTATAGAACTTAAAATGGTTGATTTTACGTTATGTGACCTTTACCTCGATAACACACACAAACACACACACACACAATGTTCAATGCAAATGATAGAGCCTCTCAAGTCCCTCTAAGGTGAACTCTTCCTAGACTGCTGGGGAAAGAGTGCTTGAATTTCGTTCCTCCCCTTCTCATTGGGTTCTGAACTCCTCAACAGGGCAGAAGCTGCATTCTTATCACTGGATACCCACAGGCCCTAGTATATAGTAACAGCTCTGTCGGTGTTGAATGATCCTGCATTATTTGATTTTGAATACAAAGACAAAATAGCATTTTTTCCTCTTAAACTAGGCTTTTCTGACCATGCATAGGCCTAAATCATTTCTCTGCTACATTAATTTGTTTACTTAGGAAATTCTGGGAATAGAATCAGAGCCCTGTGCATTGTACTGCTGGGATATATCCCTAGCCCTGTGAACACAAATTTAAAGACAAACTTGATTACACAACAAAATTGGGCTTACAAAGTACAGACCATCCAGAAGAATAAAAATTTCAGCAAGTTATCCAATATCTGGTCTAATGTTTTTAAAAAGGTGCTTGAGGACGTATTTACCTAAATAATCACACTTAATTATAGAGACCAATGCAACTCCAGAGCCTACATTTACCTATCAGTAAGCCCAGTGTTAACTTATTTCTGTGGTGTCCTCTATTTTTCTCTTGGTCACAGGAACTCCCTGATTGAAATTCTCTGCAGTTTCACAAAGGGAAAAGCTGGAAGGTTTGCCACCTTTGGGAAATGGAGGGTACATGGGTGGCTCACATGAAAGAAAATACCTCACATGGGCCAGGTTCAGGGGCAGGGAGTTGAGGAGGACAAATAATAGGTGTTAGTGGTACTCCCTGTGACTTTCTATTGATTACCTTTGCAAGGGATAAAAACTGAAAGTGTGTGAAACATGGCCTTATTCAGAGAGAAAATGGATGGCTTAACTCTTTTAAAAAGTTCAGTGATGTATACAACCATAGAAGGAGGGCATAAACAGCTCTGATAACCCAGTTATCATGGATAAAACTCAGGGCTTTCTTCAGCATTTATATATCCCTTTTTGATCAAGTATCTCCGATGACAAGACTCAACTTGTGTCAGGCTCCTTCACTTTCATTATTTTTCTTGCCTAAAAGTAAAGTGTTTTCAAAGCAATACAAGCACAATGTACAAAGATAACAAAAGTTACAACCCATTTGACGCTGTTACTTACGGCTAAATTAAATGGGAAATTCAATGAAAAGGTCTGGGAAGAGGTTTTAACTATAGATGAGGCATGAGTGCAGAGCTAATCTTCATAAATGATATAAATAGAGGGCACACATGTCCTTGGGCTAAAGAACTTCATATTATTAAGTGTATATTCCTGAGGAATTTTTTTTCAAAACAATCTAGTTTGACACTATTCCCTGGTCTCATCATTGCATTAGGTCAGTGATACAAGTACAGGTTAATTATAACCCGAGGTTACTAACCAAGGAGTTGCTTCCTACATGATATTACCCTTATTCTGTGCCAATGTGTTTGATTTTTCCCCTTCCTTCCTCCTTCCCTTAGTCCCTTCCTTGTTCCCCACTTCCCTTCTCTGCTTCCTTTCTTTCCTTGATAGTACGTGTTAACAACAGAAGTTGCTTGGAAAGAAATATATTTCAGAAGTAAAAATTAGAGTTTGGAATAACAAATAACCTCTATACTACAATGTTTATCTTATTATTTTGTTCAGCACCTTACTATATTTAAAGTTAGCAAATTAAACAAAAAATTCAGTTAACAAGGGCTGGGGGTTGTATGGCTGAGTGGTAGACCAGATGCTTAGCATAAAGGAAGCCCTGGTTCCATTTTCAATACAACACAAAAAGGTTTTTTTCAGTTTTTTTTTGAATGGTACAGAAGTACATTTGGTTAACTTTTGGACTCATTCAAATTCAGCAGGCTTTGGACAATGCCAGTTGATAGAAAAGAACTGTCTTGGTTGCAGAACAACATCTTTCACAAAAGTATACTGGCCATGAAGTAGTTAACAAGAACAAAATTCAATAACAATATCCACTAATTCAAGACACAAAAGGGACTGGGGATATAGCTCAGCAGCATAAGCCCCTGCCTGGCAAGTGCAAGGTCCTGAGTTCAATTCCCTGTACCAAAAAAAAAATAAATAAATAAAAATAAAAATAAAAATAAAATAAAATAAATTTTAAAAAAAGGCACATAGGGCCAGAAAGATACTCGCGTTCAGTACAACTAGATCAGCTGATATTTTTCCCCTTAAAAAATAAAAGACATATCCAACATGGTTGCATTGTCTTGAAACAATTACTCTATAACAATGAAACCAGTATTGGTGCTTGATATATAATAGGTGCTTAAGTATTCATTACATGAGTAAATGAATGAATGAATGAAAACATTAGTAAATTTATATATTGTAAATTAAGATTTCTTTTTTAATAAGGGACCATAGTTAGAAGACAAGCTACTTAAAACAAAACAAGTACTTGAATTGTTCATTTTCACCCTATTAACTCAAGAATGGAAAAGTCACTGGGGTAGATTATTGTCACGTTTATACAAGAACCACATATTTGACCTGTATTTCCTTTTTAAGATAATATATTCTTTGTTTATACCTATTTTCAAATAAATTGGAATAAATCAAAGACCAACTGCTTTTCTCCATTAAAAATATTGCATAAAAGTTAAGTATGTTTCTATGATTCTACTTAGTACTTCATGAGCTTCTGGGATGATGAACACACAGCATTTCTCCCAAATGGAGTAGGGTGCATGAGACCATTAATACCTCCAATCTGGTTCACATTTGCTACAGGGAAGTATGTCACCATGCAAGTTCAGTGTCTCAACCAGGGTGATATGCAACCTCATTTTAAATGCCCCATGTCACAAAAGTAGCTTAGACGAGAAGCCTCCCATTTTCAGCATGAATTTCTTCTTGTGTTGGGAATGGAAGGGGGAAAAAAAAAGAGAAGCACAATACATGCCAGTTTCCTAGGCGCTTCACATTTATGGCCTCACTTAACAGGTACAACAGCCCTACTAGAAGCCCTTCCTTTACGGAGGAGGACCTTGAGACTTCCAAGTTTAAATGCTTCAGGCAAAGCCACACACAGTTAAGTAGCAGAAGCGAGATGCAAACCCCAGTATATCCGACTCCAGGGCCTTCCGATGTTCATGACATTGCATCGTGAAGAAATTTTATTCAGCATCTCATGTCCTGGAACTGGGGCCCACTAGAATGTAGGCTCTTCAAAGCAAGTAACTTGCCTTTTTCACCATACTTCCTAGTACCTGGCTCTATGCTTAACACATAATATCTCAAAACAAGCTGGGCGTGGTGGCTCATGCCTGTAATCCCAGCACTCAAGAGGCTGAGGCAGGAGGATCATTGTGAGTTCGAGACCAGCCTGGGCTACAAAGTGAGCTCAAGGCCAGCCTGAATTGCATAGCGAGACCCTGTCTCAAAAAGAAAAAACAAAACAAAACAAAACAAAACAAAACAAAAAAACAAACAAACACTGAAGGTGTCAGTGGATGAATAAATAAGGAGAAAACACACAGACTATCAGAGGTGAAGGGACCTAATCCAACCATCTCATTTTTTAAATGGAGAAACCAAGGCCTAGAGAAATCAAGTTACTTGCATTAGGTTAAGAAACTAAGTAGTGAAAGACTTGGATCTTGATTTCAGGTCTTTTTTATATCCTCCTTCACATCATAACATTACTTGTACAAACGGTTTTTCAAGCATGTTCATCAACTCCATGTGGTTTCCTAAGCATTCGATCCTCCTGATGCAATTTTTTAATCGCAAGTTATTCCTCACACATGCAATGAATACCATTAGTGCACAAAAATGAAAACCTTACGAGAATGAGGAATTTTGTTTGTTTTGTTCAGTTGAACATGCCTGGCACTTAAGGCTCAGTAAATATTTGCAAAATAAATGAATATAATTTCCTAGTCAGGGATAGCAAATTCCTCACACATGATCATAGTTAGCACAGATTGTACTAACAAATCCTCAAAGGATCAAATATTTCAGTAAAATTAATCAGTGAAATGGTATTACTTTCTCTCCTCTTTCTTTTTAACTCCATATTCTTCTTTAAAATGGGAAAAAATAACAGCGTACATTTCATAGAATTTTTGTAAAGATAAAAATTAATGCATACAAAGCACTTACCATGGTGCTTCTTAATGCATAGTTAACTCTAAATAAATGATAGCTATTAGTATGAATATAATTTCTTCAAATGAAATTAAAGGCCGACAAATGAGGAGAGGAATGCAAACACAAAGAGATGTTTTATGCTTTACAATTTGTAACATGTCCCTGAGTACACACTTTTTATATTTTCAAAGTTTCTAAATTCTATGAGAGGTATAAGTTATGCATAGCTTCTGACATATCATACATGCTCAGTTTTTTTAAGGTAGTAAGCACTAAGCCCAGGGCCTTCACACTGAGCTACATCCCTAGCCCTTTTTAAAATTTTTAAATTTTGAGCCAAGATCTAGCTAATTCACTAAGTTGGCTGTGTTTGAACTTGCAATCTTCTTGCCTTACCTCTGCCTCCTAGGTGGCGGGGATTACAAGTGTGGACCACCACACCAGGGTTTCACATATGTTTTGTGTAGAATTTCTCTTGTGAAATTAATTGGGGCTGATAATTAACCTTCAGTTGAATATATGATGATTATTCCTCAAATACTGCTCTATTTAACTTTAAATGGTTACCTCTCAACAAGTTCTTGTCCATTCCAGCACAGGGTGTCGTTTTCAGCCACCGGGCTATGGCTGCAGATGTAGCCAGGCAAAGCACTATAGAAGCTGATGAAGGATTTCAACTTCTGAATTAGTTCCCTGAAAGAAAAGCAAAACATCTGCGCATAAGAGGCATGTAAACCCAGTATGAGAAAAGTTTAATTTCCTTATCAGCATGACAGAAAGGCTCTGCCAGGCTGATTAGAGCAATAAATGATTTTTAAAGACATTCTTGGCTACGAGGCTACAAATTAGTTTTTCTTAAAAAAAATCAATAAAATGATATTAGGGGAAGAAAAGGTTGCCTGCCATATAAGGTGCTGTTTCTATCAGAAGGATGATTTAATTCCAACATCCATTTTCTAACATGTTCAGCAGCTTCCATTTTTTGTTCAAAATGATGTTACCTACATTCTCCAAGGAGCTGATTACAAGGCACACTGGAGCGCTACATATCTTTTGGTTTCTCAGTGTAATTGAGTGCATTGATTGTAATTTACAATGCTATTACCCTAGAGATGGCCCCTTTCCATACAGGCACTGGCTAATGGTTGCAGATCCGAAACACAGGGTGCTCAGAACAGCATAAGCTCTATGAAATTTTTCTGATAATACAGTCAGAGAAACCACATTTGCTAGAGGACGAAGGTTTCTTTGTTCTTTGTCTGTACATTGTGGTTCCTGTGAGGCAATGAGAATGGAAAAGGGTCCAATCATTTTATGATATGTTTGTTTTCATGTTTGTGCTGTTTATGATAAGTGGGAGAGACTACGTACTATATATGAAAATGTGTATAAACACACACATAAATACTTGCAAAATTTCATGCCTATTATATACATGTACACATAGCTGCACATGTATACACAAAGTGAGATACCATAGACTGGAGGGAAGTGAATATGTTTTGAGCAAATGCTTAGATATCTATGTGATGGAAATAAAATAAAATATACTTTCCTTTCTAAGGCAATGTTCCTGATAGAAAATTAAAGCATTCTTCACATCCAAGACTACCTTAAGTACACACACAGCTTTTGGAGATTCTGGTTAGAGAATTTTCTGGCAGTGGCATAAATCTTTAAAAACTGTCTGCATCTTTATTCCTCTCATTTCCTCTTTTCTTCCGCCTCACCCCTCACCCTTGTTCCCTTGGACCATTTCCCTATTTGACATGTACAGGATTCTAACAAGGCCAATCAGTGTAAACATTATATGCCATAACATGAGCTAAGACAAATAATAGCAACAACTATGACAACAGTGACAGGCGAACCATAGGAGGAAGCAGGAGGGGAGGGAAAGGGAAAGGGGTTTCAAAATAATGCTGTAATATGTACACGTAACCATTCCCCAAGGTGATTGTAAACTGCATGAACTGCACATGTGTACTATTAAAATAAAATAAAATATTGAAAAAACTGTCTGCAGGCTAACAATGGACTGACCTGATGTACAGGCCTTTGGAAGAGCCAGAGGTTTGACCCTCACGTTAACATTTTGCAAGCCCTGAGTCCAAGAATACTTTCTGGGGGTTGTTCCCAGATCTGACAAAAAAAGAAGACTAGTGGAAATGACCTTCTTGCACTTAATGCCATTTTCTATTTTTTTAACCACAAAACTATTCCTTTCGAATAATGACTCAAGAAAGGCCATCCATGAGAGAGAACAAGAGGGAACACTAGCTCTAGCTCTCAGTGAATGTTTACAAAAGTTCATTTCACAGGGAAGCCAGGGTGATGGACAGAACAACCTAAGACAGGTTATTGGGACATATATAACTCCCTGGTGCTCCAACAGTTACCTCCTGCCATGACCGTCCTACCCTCACAGCCTACTCCTGGTGTCTCAGCACCGTTAATCTCCCAAGGGAAGAGGCTCAATACCGAGGTCTGAGAATAAAAGTCAACATTATAGTTTCTCACAGAGGAAAAAGATGGGTTCGGTTAATGGCTAATAGCAGAGATGCTCTGTATTACAAGGTAATAATATAGTTCCCAAGAGTGGAACCTGAAGGACTAAAGGCCCAGGCTGAGTAATTCTCCCCACTCCCTGAGGAAATCGAACGTGGCCATTAGTCTACTGGACGGCGGCCTTCCTTTTAATGAAAGAGTTTCTGTTAGGCCTCCTCTTACCTTCACACCCACTCTTTCGCTAATATAGCACAGGGCGAGAGTGGGTGTGAGAGTGAACCCAATGTAAGGCATTATAAATTGATTTCCCTAGAAGTTGAAAACGAAAGCACCTCAAATTCCTCCCTACATCTCAACTTCTGTTTTTTTTGTGTTTTTTTTTCAAAATAAAAGAAGGAAAACATTAACAAACGACAACCATTTACAAAATACCAAAAGAACAATACAAACAATACAGAGTTACAAACAAAGTGGTAGGAAATTAACAA
>NW_004955473.1:1265718-1273800 GCF_000276665.1 Chinchilla lanigera | reverse complement strand
TATATCAGGTTCTGTTTCCATACTTGTGCAATTTTGTGCTATTATTTCTGCAAATATTCTTTTTATGTCAGCTGTGCTGCCTCCTGCTGTTTCATTGACTCCTACTAGTCATACATTATTTCTCTTTGCCTCGTCTTCCAGCTGTTGAATTGATTTTTCCTGGATCCTTGTTGATTTTAAGAGATCCTTTCTTTCATGGTCACTACCTGGAATGCTGTCTTCAAAATCTGAAATTCTATCTTCAGCTTCATTCAAGCAGTTTTGTCAGCTTTCAAAGGAAGTTTTGATTTCCTGGTAGGCTGTTTGAATCTGGCTCATATGTTCTAATTCATTTCTATATTTTTCATTTAACATTTCCATGTATTGCCTATATTCTTCTATTTTCTTATATGTTTCTTCTTCGTATGTTCTGAGGTGTTCTTTCACTATTATTCTCATTTCAATTTTTGTCTGAGAGATTATTTCTGATCTCATCTCTTCTATGGCCTTATGGAGTTGTTTCTTTACTTCCATTGCAATCATTTCACCTATTTCAGCCATGTGTTTACCATGTTCTCCTATGTCGATGTCTCCTGGACTTGTTCTGAGTGGGGTGGACTTCTGTGATTATGTTTTAGTCCTTCATCCTGTCATGTTTGATATTGGATGCAGAAAGCTCAGTTTCCCTCTTCAGTGGCTGCACAGCAAAGGCTGCTAGTGTCCCTAGTTTTTCTGTTGGTCAGGTTTGCCCCTCAGTGTCCACTGAGATGCACTACTTAGTCTGGAGTTTCCAGCAGTGGCTGAAGTATATCTAGTTATCCCAGGTCTCAGACGTGCACATTGGTGTCAGCTGGAGGCAGAGCATCTGATCCACTGTCTCCTTACAGCTCAGGGCATGTGTACAGTCTGGACTTGGGTTGCACTGGTGGCACAATCCCAGTCTAGTGGACCTGTGCCCCCAGGCAGTTCAGGGTACAGGCAAAATGCAGACACAAACTGCAGAATCAACAGTTTGTGGGCCACCTGATTTTGTGTCTTCAGTCAGTTCAGGACGTGTACAGGAGCCAGATGCGGGCCGCACCAACAACAATCACAGACTGTCCGTGTCTGTGCTCTCCAGGAGGTTGGGGCACAATTAAAGCACAGACTCCAACCACGGTACTAACAGCTCTTGGAGCACCCGCTCACTTGGCTCAGGGCACATGCAGGGAGGACCCACACGTGAACTCTGGTGAGAGCAGTCCCTGGGCCTTCTGAGTGAGTTACTCTGTCTGCCGCGGGTGCACAGAAGGCAGAGACTCAGACTGTAATGGTGGAGGAGTCTTAGGTCACCTGCTCTGCCCCTGGAAAGTAGATGGGAAATACCTGGCTCTCTCCACAGCTTTCATCTGGGAACCGTGGTGGCAGTGGGTCACAGTCCCCCTGTTTCTGCTTCTTTAGTCAGTTCAGAATGCACACAGGAGCCAGACCCGGTCCACTCAAACAGCAATCACAGACTGCCCATGCCTGTGACCTCCAAGGGGTCGGTGCACAAGTAAAGGACCCCTACATCTCAACTTTTGCAGTTTTCTTAGTTGATCAAAAAGATTATTGACAAGTTGAAGAAGATCCCAATGATGTTTGATCTCAATGTCAAGGAGATAAGAGACTGTAATAAACATAAGACTCCTCCCTTCCTCTCTTTTTCAATTTTCTGAGACAGGGTTTCTGCTGCGTAATTCAGGCTGAACTTCATTTCATTGTGTAGCCAAGGACAGCCTTGAACTCACAGCGATCCTCCACAGGTGTGCATCAGCACATCTGGCAACACTTCCCAGTTTAGTATGGAAGGACATTACCTGGAGTGATCAAGATAAAAAGTCAAAGGAAACCATGAAGAATGTGGACGATGTAACAGAGTTTGTCTGGGTTGTCATATTCTAGATCTCAGGGCAACTCTTTGAAATTTGAACATGGTAACTTTGAGAACTAACAAAAGGTTATCCTACTTCAAAGAGTATTAGTTACCTCCAAAGAATATATAGGCTGGACGTATAAAACTGTAGTTTTAAAACTTACTTGTGAATGAGTTATTCTGACTTAAGAACATAGTTTTATTTAACAATCATGTTATAATTTGTCAGATTATCTCCTTCAAACCTGTGATAAAAAATAGCTAAGAGTAGTAATTCTGGAGTTCAATCCAGCTGAGTTTCAAAGCCTAGCTACCCTTTACTTACCCAGCAATGAAACCTTAGGCCAATTCTAAACTCCAAGGTTTAGTTTCTTTGTCAGTAACTGGAAGGAAATGATTACACCTATTTTACAGGATTCACATGAGACAATGCATGTGAACTGTTCTGCATAAATTCACAGGCAGCACCCACACAAATAAACAAAGGGGCATTCTTTCACAACAGCAGTCATGGTCAATGCTGCAATTATCAAGTGTGTAGAATATGTATGAGAAATATAAGTATGAGAATACATCATGTGAGTATATATGAGAAATATATAGATGAGAATATGTATATATACATATCATGAATATATATGAGAAATACATATTATATTCCAGATAAATCTATGTATTCATGTAGAATAATTTAAAAAATTGAAGCCAAGTGTGGTGGTGCAGGCCTGTAATCTTAGCGTTTGGGAGTCTGAAGCAGGAGGATTGCCCGGAGTTTGAGGCCAGTGTGGGCTAAACAGTGAGTTCTAGGCCAGGCCAAAGTACACAAGGAGACTCTGGCTCCAAAATAAAAAGAAAAAAGAAAACTTCAAGTTTCAGATAACTTCATATTAACAAGATAATTAAAATCCCTCCTCTCTTGAGATAGGTATTGATAAGCACAACTATTTCTTTTTCCAACACATTTTCCCTAGTATTCTTTTTTCAAAGACTAGCTAGCTGAAATATGTGCTTGTGTGTGTGCACACACACACACACCCAGAAAAATGAGCTAGATATAGTCTGTGTAAACCGCTTGACTAATATTGTATAGAAGTTGAATGGTTTTCCTTTTCCTGAGCCTAGTAGGATGGTGGTGGTGACCCTCACAAAGATTTATGTCTAAGAATATAAGAATCAGATGTAAAGGGCTCAAATTAAGTGAAGTTTAAAGACAGTCATCAGAGAAATGTAAATCAAAACTACAGTGAGATATCACTTCACACTCACCAGCATGGTTACAATGAAAAAGACAGACTACAACAAGTACTGGTAAGGATGTGGAGAAATTGATTCTCCCACACATTGCTGCGTGGGAATGCAAAACGGAGCAGCCACTGTGGAAAACCACTAGGCAGTGCCTCATGAAGTTAAGTGTGCAGACAGAAGATGACCCAGGAATTCCACTCATAGGTATATATACCTACAAGGATTGAAAGTAGGTACTGAGACAAGTATATATTCATAGCAGCTCTATTAACAACAGCCAAAAGGTGCAGTAAGGCAAATGACAACCTGTTGATGAATAAATGAAATGTGCTATATACACATAGTTGAATCATGCTCAGATTGAAAAAGGAAAGAAATTATAGAAGCATGGATAAATATTGAAACTATTTTGCTAAGCAAAAGAAGCCAGTCATGAAAAACTATGCATTATGATTCCATTTATGTGAAATGTCTACAGTAGACAAATCTGTGGAGACATAAAGTAGGCTCATGGTTGCTTAGGGGTGGGAAAAATAATAATAGAGAAGGAATAGCTAAAGGGTACAAGATTTCTTCCTGACATGTTGAAAATGTTCTAAACATTGTGGTGGTGTATGCCTGTAATCCCAGCTACAAGAGAAGCCAAGGCAGGAGAATCACAAGTTTGAGGCTTTCGTGGATAATTTGGCAAGACTGTGTCTCAAAAGCAAACAAAGAAAAAGGGGTAGGGATGTAGCTCAGTATTGGAAAAAAAAGTTTATGATATCAGTTGTGTGAGAATATACTAAAGTCCATTGAATTATACATTTCAATGGATAAACTGTATGGTATGTGGATTACATGTCAATAAAGCTATTACTCCTACCCTTCCAAACACAGGGTAGAGAACAGATGGGAAATAGGTCCTGGAGAAAGAGGCTTGCCTAGTGTGTGGGGGTGTACCTTGGAAGAATGCAAGGAGACAGGAGAGCTGGGGAGAGCAGAGCTGGATGGACACACAGGTGAGTGATGAGTAGAGAAATCTATAAGCTGCAACTTCAACACCACAACAACTGTAAAGAGTGGTTAAAATCTATTTCTTCATCTTTAAAAAAGTCTCTTGATTTTCTTTTTTATTGTAAAAGTACATGTTCACTGTGGAGAATATAAAAAATAAAGGGAGAAGGAAAAAAGAACATTTGTAGTCCTACCAATCAGGGTTAATCACTGTTAATATTTGGGTATATTTCTTTCTAAACTTTTGTCTTGAGTAAATTTTTACATTTACTTCTCTATATCCTGTTCTTGACAACTTTGTCCACTGACTGCTCTCTGCATCTCAGTGTATATTATCTGCATTACAAGCTACCTAGAATTAAGATGGATTTGATTAGAAAGGAATCTCACAATAATGAGATAGGGGCTGGGGGCATGCTGCAGTGGTAAAGGGGCTTATCTAGCTTATCTAGCTTGTAGGAGGCCCCAGGTTAGATGCCCAGTATGGAGTGAGGGAAGGGGATGCGTTCTCAATTAATTCCCAGGCCTTGCAGGACAAAGCACAACCTTCCTTTGGAAAACGAAGAACAGGGCTACAGCACAGCCAGTGAACTGGCCAAGACCTCAGAGTCCCAAAGGACAATGTTACACGCAGGCCATTCCTTTACACAACACTTTCTGTGTTACTGTGGGAAAATAAACTTCAGTTTCCAAACAAAATTTTTGACTCTTCACAATAAATCCAGAAATACTATTTTGGAGGGTAGAAAAATACTTTCTAAACTGTTGGAGAGTCAATGAGCTTTTCCAAGTACAGTGACAACAGGTGATAATGTCCTTTGCTACCATGGCTGCAGAGTGTGACAGGAGTAGTTTACCCCCTGCTGATTCTACCATGCCTCTCTCATTTCTCCTCTTCTTTGGCTCTTCCTGTCATTCCTTCTTAAACTTGTTCCAGTGTGGGAACTGAGTGTATTTTATTTTTAACTTTTCTTAAATAAAACTTGATAGCCTCTTGCTCATTAAAGGGCGAAGAGTTGAATATTTCTATTTATCTCTTTAATGAAAGACGACTGAAATTAAATTAAGTGATGCATCAGTTACTCATGTACAATGCAGTCTAGATTTTTTTCTTTGTGCTAATAGCCCCTACACACAACAAAAAAACCTTCCACCTATGAACTATGACAGCCTGTTCAATTGTCCCTATAAAGTTTTCATAATCAGTTGCCTGTGATGGGAAAACAATTTATTGAAGTGAATGTCCTTTGATTTCAATCCCACTTTATTCTAAAAATATACGTGCAAAACACAGCACTGACATATGAAAAGGGGAGCCTATAGCTCTCACTAAGAACAAATCCAACATTTCCTTACAGAAGTCTGCTCAGAAGGGGTCTCTCTACAGAGGTTTCCACTCAGTGTGTTGAATATGGAACTAAAGGATAGGGCTCCTATGTATGTGTGAGCCCTTTTGAAATATTGTGGCTGGGTGTTGGCGATCTTCCCGGGACGGCTTCCATCATCTTGGGGAGGGCTGCCCCCTTCTTTCGTTGTGGGGAAGGGATCTGCCTTTCCTTTCTTGCAATGATTTGCTTGGGCAGGCATCAAAGCAGTGCTAATTAGAAACCACTGCAAGTAAAAATAGTCTTTCATCCCCCACTGCAGCCCTGAACCTTAAAAACATTATTATTATTTTATTTTAAAGAGAGTAGTACATGAGAAAGAAACAAACAAACAAAAAGAACAGTAGCAGCATACCAGTATCACGAACATAAACAAATCAAAGCAAAAACATTCAAAGTGATACAGGGTCTCCAGACAAATTAATACAAATCAACAATGGTTGTTACATTGCATATCACTATCCTCAAATACATTGCTCAGATTATCGGATGTAAGAATGAAAGATTGCTCTAACCATTAAACGGAATAAGAAAATAATTCTTCAATAAAACCTTAGAGATAATAGAGAGTTTCACTAGACAAGATGGTAGGAGTTCACCACTGTAATTCCACTGCATATTGTTACCTTCAAATCAGTTGCTCAGACCACCAGACACAAGCATGCACAATCGATCAAAACATAAAAAATTGTGAGCATTAACTGTTCATTTCAATATACCATCAGACAACAATACAATCATCAAAGCAATTCATATATATATTTATCTTTTGCCTTCCTCTTTTTTCTTCTTTCCCTCATTCCAGTCATTCCTTCCTTTGAGCAATTGTTTTCCCTTTCCTACCATCTATTGTACATTTTGAGTTACACCAAGGAGACAATATGATGTTTACACACGTGGATCTGATTTATTTCACTCATGAGTAAGGTCTCTAGTTGCATCCATTTACCTACAAAAGCCTTGAGTTTATCTTTTTTAATAGCTGAGTAATACTCCATTGTATAAAAATACCAAAACTTTTTTATCCATTCCTCAGTGGATGGGCACCTGGGTTGTTTCTAAGATTTAGCTATAACAAATTGTGCTGCTGTAAACATGGGTGCACATATATCGGTGTGGTATGATGTCTTTAATTCTTCTGGGAAAATACCCAGAAGGGGAAATAGCTGGGTTAAATGGGACTTCTAATCCTAGTTTTGTGAGGAATCTCCAAATTGATTTCCACAGTGGTTTCACCAATCTACACTCCTTCCAGCAGTGGAGTAGGGTTCCTTTCTCCCCACAGCCTCTCCAGCATTTGTTATTGGTTGATTTCTTGATGATAGCCATTCTTTCTGGGGTGAGATGGAATCTCAGCACTGTTTTAATTTGCGTTTCTCAAATGACTAATAATGTTGAACAATTTTTCATGTATTTATTTGCCATTAGCATCTCTTCATTAGAGAAGTGAGTATTCATCTCAGATGCCCATTTTTGGATTGGGTCTTTGAATTTGGGAGGCCTGACATTTTTAAATTCTTTATATATCTTAGGTAGAAGTCCTTTGTCTGAGGGGCAGTTGCCTAAAATTTTTTCCGAATTCGTGGGCTTTGTTTTTACTTTATTGGTGATTTCTTTAGATGTGCAAATCTTTTCAATAAGATGAGATCCCAGTTTTTGATTCTTTGAAGTATTTCCCATGGAGTTTGGTTTTTGTTCATGCACTCTCTGCCTACCCCAATGTGGTTGAGATTTTTACCTACTTTCTCTTCCAATAAATTTAGTGTTACTGTTTTAATATTTAGAATTTTGATCCATTTGACTTTAATTTAGTGCATGATGAAAGACATGGGTCTATGTTTAGTCTTTGGCATGTGGAAAGGCAGTTTTTCCAGCACCATTTATTAAAGAGGCTATCGTCCTTCCATTGAACATGTTTGGCCTGTTTGTCAAAGATAAGGTGACTGAGTGTGTTTGTAATTGTATCTGTATCTTCTAATCTGTTCCATTGATCCACAGGTCTGTTTTTGTGCCACTACCATGCTGATTTTATCACAGTAGCTTTGTTATATAATTTTAAGTCAGAAATTGTGATGCCTCCTGCCTTTCCTTTGTTTCCCAAGATTGCTTTTGCTATTCTAGACCTCTTCTGGTTCCAGATGAACTTTAGGAATCTTTTGTCTAGATCTGTGTGGTATAATAAAGGTATTTTATTTGGGATTGCATTGAATCTGTACAGCAATTTTGGGAGTATGGCTATTTTCACAATGCTGGTTCTTTCTATCCATGAGCAAGGAATAACTTTCCATCTGCTGATATCCTCTTCAATCTCTTTTTCTAGAGTACTATCGTTTTCACTGTATAGATCTTTTATGTCTTTTGTTAGATCAACTCCGAAGTATTTCATCTTTTTAGCTGCTATTGTGAAAGGTGTGGTTTCACTAGCTTCTCTCTCAGTCTGTTTGTTATTTGTGCACAGAAATGGTATTGACTTTTGAGTGTTCACTTTGTATCCACCTACAACACTGAATTTGATTATTAAATCCATGAGCCTTTTGGTGGAGTTTTTGGGTCTTCTATGTAGAGTATCATATCATCTGCAAA